>NC_046971.1:24584866-24802366 GCF_009769545.1 Cyclopterus lumpus
CACAGATTACCACTTTCAAAAGTAAACCTACAGTTCAAAAGTAGAACACAAGAAAATCTCACTCACCCATATTCACACACACACACACACACACACACGTGTGTGTGTGGGTGTGTGTGTGTAAATGTGTCCCCTTCCCTCTGCTGCCTGAATTCCCCATTTGTGACAAGAGGTTAGCGTTAATGTGTGTGTGTGTGTGTGTGTGTGTGTGTGTGTGTGTGTGTGTGTGTGTGTGTGTGTGTGTGTGGCAGCTACTCCTAGGGAGCTCTTTTTCCGATGGACATCTTATCCTAAAGTGCCACAACAGAGGTTAGGAACATTGTCATCTTCAGACTGTTATTTGTTAAATGTTGTTCAGCTCAAACAAACCACATCGGAGGCTGACAACAAGACACGGAGTGTGTCCCATGTATGATAAGTGAAGTGGGGTTAGGGACCCGGACAAACTCAAGCCACTACATTCTCCACCAAAGGATTTGATCGGTGCTAAGAGGACCCTCTCTCTGGAAGGCACCACTCAGACTTTCTCATTCTCACTTTGCTCCAAGCCATGGCTGATGATAGGCCAATGTCCACCTCGGTCTCACTTGAATTACTATTGTGAATTTCATTTACATATATTTAATTTCTTTGCAGTATATATTTATTCAACCCATTTAAGATGTTCTTTTTTATTTATTTGTACATTTTTTATGGAGTTTTATGGACCGCAGGAAGAACAGTTGTTGGAAGTCACAAGACGGAATCGAAATTAACATTGGAGGAGTTTGCATTGCTCAGGCAGAAATCTCCTGATGTTCAATTCAATTCAGTTTATTTTTATATAGCCCAATATCACAAATTACAAATTATCCTCAGGGGGCTTTACAATCTGTACACATACGACATCCCTGATCTTTGACCTCACATCGGATCAGGAAAAACTCCCCAAAAATAGAAAGCAAGCAATAGATGTCATGTGTACAGATGAACATTCAATGAATATGACAGAAAATGTATGAATAACTAGTAGTAGGTATGGACCACGATCCAGACCTCCACATTCCATGAAACAGAAGGAGGAAGAAAAGAGAGGGGGGGGGGGGGGGGGGGAGGACAGGAGGCCGGCCCACCAGGCATGAGGCAGCGTGGAAGAGGCCGGACCAATGAGGCCAGGCCTTTGAGGCAGGAGGCACAGAGAAGGAGGCAGGGCCATTGGGAAGGAGGTCAGGTCCAGGCCAGAGGCTGGATGCAGGAAGCAGGGAGTTATGGTGTTAAAAAAAAAGCAGAAATGGAGCAGATACTTTGATATGTAATACAAAACTCTAATTGAACTAAATTGTCCTTTCCCTGCAGCTTTAAAATTCATTTGATTCAGGTGTAGATTAAAGTCATCCAAAAAAGCCATGATATCCATAATCTACTCATCTTCATAAAGGGAGAACATTGTGTGCATGGACTTTATCCATGCTCATCACTCAAGTCAACATAAGTAATCAACTGGGGACATTTTATGGTGATATCTATTCTCTACTATGTCTTGAGTTCATATACACTCATCATTTGGCCCTGCCTCCTGTCATGGCCCTGCTGATGCCCCCCCCCCCCCCCCGGATCTGGTCCATGCCTACTACTAATTATGCATACATTTCTTATTGTTGGGGAGTTTTTCCTGATCTGATGACGTATGTGTACAGATTGTAAAAAATTGTAATTTGTGATATTGGACTATACAAAATAAACTGAATTGAATTGTTACCATTCTCAACACAGACAAATCAGTCATGTGTACAAATCTGTACACATGACATCTATTGCCTCTGTCCATACGGGGAGAGGGATCCTCCTCTGCTGCTCTCCTGAAGGTTTATTCCCTTTTTTCCCCCTGAAAGGGTTTGTTCTATTCTGATCTGAGGTCCTGGGACAGGTGCATGGCCTAAGTGCCGATTTAAAATCTTGAGATTTTTTATGTAAAACTGTTCAAACAGGCAGAAATTGGCACATATTGGTTCCTGGTCTTGTTCGGTGAATAAAGTTGAACTGGTTATCCCACTGCTTAAATAAAGGTCATTCCCTCCATTCTGTTAACAAATATTTAAGCAGCTTTGAAGGTGCTGGAATATGTAATGTAATTCAAAGGGTCTGTAGAAGAAAATGTAATACCAAGTGGTAGTAGTACGTTTCTAATCAATGTCCTTGGAACTCGATGGAAGAAGGTCTGTGTGGACAGATGGGTCAAACAAACACATGAGTTTATATTTAAAAAATACTTATTATCAGCCGAACCATGATCTTTTACTAAAAATAATCAAGTAGTTTTGTCACGTTTTTACTTTTTGTCAATTCACAGCGCTAACCACATGTTTAATCATGCAGCCGTAATCTGAATGGGAGAAAATGCTTACCTCGTAATGCAATTGAGAATACAGTTAAGATGTCATTTTTAGGCGACAGGTTTGAAAATATAGACTCTTTTTCTCAAAAACTCAAAACTGCTGAGGTTCACTGCCTGAAGACTTACTTGACTCCCTTGAAATTCCATACAAGCTTTTGCACAAGCTGCTGCCTTAATTCCATGTCAGTAATAATTCCTCTTGGTCTTAAGTCTCCGATGAGTCCAAATGGAAATGATTGCATGCCTCCTCACTATTCCCCGATACAGGATTTAATGAAAAGGTTTTTTCTTTATTTTAAATCTTCATATCTCTCTCCTCTTCTGTGGTGCACTCAACAAGGCTGATTAGGGATGCAGTGTGTGGACAGGTTTAGGATAGGCCCTGTTCAGGAAGAAACCGGCAGATAGAAGATAGTTGTCCTGATTGTTTCCTGATTAATTCATCTTCAGTGGAAGTGTGCAGAATGGAACAAAAAAATAGATAGAGGAATTGTCGGATATGGCCTATGAAAGAGAAATACATTTTAATAATTCTCGATCAGACAAATGCTTTGCCGGCAGACACGCTTCCATACTTGATTAGAGAGCCGGATGCATAGTGAAGGCGTCCTTTTTCTTTAAGCTCCAGGGAAGAGATGAAAGTTTTCCTTCGCATAAAAGTAAGTCCTGAAAATGCACAGCACATAATAAATGTTCTAATAAATATGACCTGGAGAACAAGGAACAACCGGATTGTAACTACAGAGTTCAGTCACATTTTCTGTGGGGAAAAGTTTGTACACATAGGACATCCCTGACCTTTGACCTCACATCGGATCAGGAAAAATTCCCCAAAAATAGAAAAAAAGAGCAAAAGAGCAACAGAGGAGGATCCCTCTCCCCGGATGGACAGAAGCAATATATGTCATGTGTACAGAATGAACATTGTTACAGAGTTACAACACATTCAATGAATATGACAGAAATGTATGAATAATTAGTAGTAGGTATGGACCACGATCCAGATTTCCACAATCCATGAAACAGAAGGAGAAAGAGAGGAGGCGAGGGGCATCAGCAGAGCCATGGCAAGAGGCAGGGCCACCAGGCATGACGCATCCGCAAAGAGGCCAGACCCATGAGGTCGGCCTTTGAGGCAGGAGGCAAAGAGAAGGAGGCAGGGCCATTGGGAAGGAGGTCAGGTCTAGGCCAGAGGCTGGATGCAGGAAGCAGGGGCAAGGACCCAGGACCAGCTTCAGACACAGCAAGATCCAATGGACCCTATGAGGCGAGAAGCCACAAAGACTCCAGGGAGGAAGTAGAGTTAGTAATGTGCAATGAAGAGATGTGAATTCATCCATAAGGAGAGAGAGAAGAGGAGATAGGTGCTCAGTGTATCCTAAAACATCCCCCAGCAGCCTATAAGCCTATAACAGCATATCTAGGGTCTGGACCAGGGCAAACCTGATTCAGCCCTAACTATAAGCACTATTAAAGAGGAAAGTCTTAAGTCTATTCTTGAATGAGGTGACTGTGTCTGCGTCCCGGACTGAAAGTGGAAGCTGGTTCCATAAAAGAGGAGGTTGATAACTGAAGGTTCTGACTCCCATCCTACTTTTTAGGACTCTAGGAACCACAAGTAGCCCTGCATTTAGTGAGCGCAGCTCTCTAGTGGGGTAATATGGTACTACAAGCTCCTTAAGATATGATGGTGCATCACCAATCAAGGCTTTGTAGGTGAGGAGAAGAATTTTAAATGTGATTCTTGATTTTACAGGGAGCCAGTGCAGAGCAGCTAATACAGGAGTAATGTGATCTCTTTTCTTAGTTTTTATGAGTACACAAGCTGCAGCATTCTGGATCAACTGGAGGGACTAAAGAGACTTATTAGAGCAGCCTTGATAATAAGGAGTTGCAGTAATCTATTCTGGAAGTGAACCAGTTTTTCTGCATCTTTTTGAAACAAGATGTGCCGGATTTTTGAAATGTTAAGTAGATGAAAAAATGCAGTCCTTGAGATTTGCTTAACGTGGGAGTTAAAGGACAAGTCCCGGTCAAAGATAACGTCTAGATTCTTTACAGTGGTGTTGGATGCCAGGGCAATGCCATCTACAGAAACCACATCACCAGATAATTGATCTCTGAGGTGTTCTGGGCCCAGTAAAATAACTTCAGTTTTGTCTGAGTTTAACATCAGGAAGTTGCAGGTCATCCATGTTTTTATGTCTCTAAGACATGCTTGAAGTTTAGCGAGCTGGTTGGTCTCTTCTGGTTTGATCGATTGATATAATTGAGTATCATCTGCATAACAATGAACGTTTATGGAGTGTTTCCTGATAATATTGCCCAAAAGAAGCATATATAGGTAAATAAAATTGGTCCAAGCTCAGACCCTTGTGGAACTCCGTGATTAACGTTAAATTGAGATCGATCTGATAAATATAATTTAAACCAACTTAGTAAGGTACCTGAAATGCCAATCGACTGATCCAGTCTCTGTAATAGGATGTCATGGTCAATGGTGTCGAAAAGCAGGTGAGGATAACGTTTCTCTCAAAAGCTAAAAAGACACAAATATCCCACGACATAAACTAAGTAAATGGTAACCTTTGACAACAAAAAAGATGACAACATGTAAGTATTTCTCTAGCTGGGCTCGTCCAGCATTTGTAGCTAAACCTATAAAAAATAATGCCCCGTAATTCTTAGGTAGTGCTGGAAATAATAATGTATGTTATCCACATAATCTTGAATGAGAAAGTATAACAACCTAAAAAGCATAGAGGTCAGGAGGGAGAGGAGGATGATTGTTCCAACAACCAGGGATCCTTGAGGCAGGAGGCCTCTGTTTGTTCCCCATGTAAACCAAGAAGTCAGTGTAGAAGTAATAACATGCTTAAGAAACAGAACTTCTGTGATATTTTCTTAATTTGAATCTAATTACTGGTTGTGTTGCCTAAACCTAGCGGAGTACTTTCCTTTGACGACAGAAATGAGTTTTGAACAGACCGTATGCATGTAACAAGCGTGACACGTGATGCTGGCTTTCCTTGGAAAAGGCACTGAATACAAGATATCATATGAACTGTTGTCTGAAGATACGTTGTTCAGTTGGATATGTGTTAATATGCTGTCAGCAGCATGGAGCAGCATGTTGGCTGTCGGCCATCACAATCTGTTTTCTAAAGGAACAGTTTTGTCACTGAACCCATGCCCATCTCCAGCTTCAAGCTGAACCAGAGTGAGTGACTATAACCACAGAATGTCTCCCCCCCCCCCCCAGTGTACACACAACAGCTACACAGTGCTCACTTTGCCTAAAGTTTACATAAAGATGTCTAGCGTCTGTATTAACACAACCTTTCTTTTTGCAAATCTTAAGTTCAAGTTTCCTGAATTCAAATATTGCTTTTCAGGAATAGGACATACAAACTGATAAAACATCAATGTCAGTCGATCACCAAAGCCAGATTGTCTACCCTTCTAATGCTGCGTTCACACCAAACGTGTTGCGAATCTTTCGCAAGAGTAGATCTCATGCAAAGTCAATGCTCAGACGTGAATGGTTGCGAATGATGCAAAATTTCGCCGGGCGAAAAGTTTAAATATTTCCACTTTGGTGAAAAATTTGCCCGACGCTGAGTTGCGAAAGCCAATCAGTGTTGAGAAGCTCCGCCCGTCATCACTGACGTCGTGCCATTGGTGAATCTAACTGGCTGCTGCTACTCTAGTAGCGCTGGAAGCGGCAGTTATCCAGACGTAGTCGGTGAAATTCACCGAGCTGTGTGAGCCCACGGATGATGTTATGAACTCAAAAACGAGGGTCTTAGATGTTCCGACGTTTGTGGGATGTCCACAACAAGTATAAAGCAGAACTAGTGGTTATTTCTTCCATGGTGGATGGCGGAAATGATAACTGTTTCCACGGAGTAAAGCCACGGAGATAAGCCACGCTCCCTCTAAGGCGCAAATAGCGCGAATGACGCAAATAAACCACAACTTGTCAGGCGAGTAAACTCACGCGATGGTGTGTTTGGTGTGAACGCAGCATTAGGCAGAAAAAGTACACAAAGAAGTTGAACAAGTTGCTCGATCGTCATGGCCTTTATGTTTTGAGGGCACAGATTCAACTTTCCTGGAGAAAGTTGAATCTGATTGACCACAAGTTGTTCAACACAAAGTTGAAATAATGAAATGACAGAGAAAGTGTCCAGCTAAAAGGAGATAAAGCAGTGCAAAACATGTTAATTGCAGCCACAATAAGCTATTTGCCAAATATTAGTTCTTTTTTGCATTACTTTATTTGCATTGTTCTAACAAAGTGAATTCACTTTTTATTAGTTTTTGTCTGATGAAGCAATCTGGTTTACTTGAAAGTTATTGCAATTTTCTTTATTCTATTATTTGAAAAAGCACAGCTGGAGGAGTCACAAAAAATCATTTTGTTACAATATTGTTGGAGCTGTGGGGCACGAAAAATGTTCTTCCTCCGACTGCTCTATGGGGACTTTAACCATCCCTATCTGAATGTCAACATCACTAGAACTGTATCTACTAGGAATATTATCAATCTCAATATGGTGTTAGAGTACAAAGTCAATATACGTTGTGCAAATGTTCCACCACAGAACGATCATCCGCTTTAGCAGCATTATTTGCTACGGACAAGATGTTTCAGTAATGATTCCTCTGTGTGCTTTCAAAAGACTTCCCTTTGCTGGCTCCGTCAGATCTGTCTCCCTCTGTGGCCTCTTTGAAAAGTGTAATGAGCAACACTCAATAGAACATACAAACAAAGCTAAACATGCTTCAAGCTAAACAGAAATTATTTTCACACGTAGCATACCGTTACTGGTCATTTCTTGAACTGGTGCACTGAATGATCAGGCCAGTATCACAGCAGATTTTGCCACAAAATGTAATCTTTTGGTTTCGAATTGTCTGTTTTTTTCCCTGTGTTTAATAACACCAATGGACAGTTAATTAGGAGCCTTATTTGTGGCGCGCACAAAAATGAAACGCATGCGCGTGACTAAGCAACAATCAGAGCGGTGGTGTACTTTATAATATCCAAAATGAGGACTGTTGGTGGGTGGGAGGGGAGGTGTATGGGTCCAACAAACAGGATTTAACCATAGGACTGGTGATATAGCCACGCATGCTAAGGAGAATGTTCTTATAGCCCCTCTCTTCCTCTTTCTGTTTCATGGATTCTGGAAATCTGGATTAAATGCCTCTTAATTATTCATAATTTCTGTCATATTCATTTTAATGTGTTATAACTCTGTAACTCTGTTCATTCTGTACACATGAGATCTATTGCTTCTGTCCATCCGGGGAGAGGGATCCTCCTCTGTTGCTCTCCTGAAGGTTTCTTCACTTTTTTCCCTGTGAAAGGGTTTGTTCTGTTTTTTTGGGAGTTTTTCCTGATGTGAGGTCAAAGGTCAGGAATGTCGTATGTGTACAGATTGTAAAGCCCTCTGAGGATAATTTGTGATTTTGGGCGATACCAAAATAAACTGAATTGAATTATAATTAGACTGATCAAAAATACTTACGTGCCGGCAGCGGCTATTACGTTTACATTTCTAACTCATGGAAATCAATTGCCCCCCCCCCCCATCCCAATTCTGCACAGGCTCACTTCTGTACTCAAATACACAGAGTAGCAACATTGAATGAATTTAAACCAAACTATTGCTAGAACTTTGAAAGGCTCTGACTTTATACACTTCCAGTAGTGAAGAACAAAAGACTAATTATCCACAGTGACTGACTGAACGGGTTGTATCAAGTCAGCTTTGGTAAAAGCTTTCTATTTTCACTCTCAATGCCAGCTTTGACGTTTCATTTCCAGTGGGCTTATTTTTCCAACTAGGAGAACCCTATTTAGTGAGAGTGCTTTTTATTCACCAAACTAAAGAAATGGATGTCAGTGTCCGTCATGGGTGAACAAAGGCGTACATAAATGTAAATTAGTAAGCGTCTCCTGGACAATAAGAGCAAAAGTTTAAAAAGAATGCTGGTATTTTCAAGTACAAATGGCAATCAATGTCATTTGTGCAGGCTGAAGTTGAAAGACTCCATCATATATATATTGTCTGGGATTTAATTAAATTTTTTCTTTATACCCGTGTAAAGAAGACATATCTAAATAATCTTAATACTTGATGAGAAAAGTGGAAGATGAAGTTCTTTAAGCGCATCTTGTTTGATTGCAAGATTACATATTATTATTTTGTTCTCAGGAATAAACCAATCAGCCGAACAGTGTTTGATCACATCAGGCATTATAGCCTCTGCGGTTATAAAAAAGACAAAATCTTAAATTACCTTCACAACTCTTCATTCTGTGAGTTAGTCACTACCACCCACCACAGCTGACCAATAGAGACTCTTCTCAGCTTCTCTCATCAAATCCTTACACCAAACCAGACCAGAATAATATCAAACCACACAGAGTGCATATCTGGTTTGGATAGCTCAGGTTTGCTGGGAGACTATCATGGCTGTCTGAGTCCTCCGTGGACCACGTGTCACGTTACATTAACATGGATTATCTCAAAGATAATTTCTGTTATTGTGGGTTGTTCTAATGACGCTACTGTTCAAATGGTACTTCTTCTGACATGTGGAACCGGTCCTGCCTCCTAGGCCCTACCCCCCTGACCTCCTACCTCATTGGTCCTGCCTCCTTTGCCTTGGCTTTATTTCTAGTTTGCTATAATCTATTACTCCTCTGGAAGCATTCTACTTTAAGTGAAACAAACATTTTACTATTGGTAAAGTAACAGTAGATTTTCTGTTTGTATGTTTCCAGTTAATTAAAACTGAGATTGTTGTTGTTACTTTGCTTTGAGTCGTGCATTTGGGTTCTAGTCTTTGTTCGGTCACGACATAGAGGACCATATCAAAATCTCTGACACAGAATTAAGTATTTAACAATCACAAAACAATTACAGAAATGGGCAAATTGGTCTTCCATAGTGATCTCAAAGAATGAGTATAAATAGTATAAATGATGTCAATGGAGTCATTAAGTTGTCATGGACATTATGTTGAAACATTACATTTGTCCACGTTCATTTTAAGAGATTTTATTTGCCAACAACAGAACGGGTTTAGACATCTCTCAAACAAGATAATGATGACTAAATGTCACGTACCATAGTGTAAGTGCGATGGGTTGTTTAGTGAAGCATGTACTGTTCTCGGGTGCTCATTTCTGGTGCTTCCACCCCCTGCAGACAGAAGCGTGTCCCTCAGTGTCATGTGGCCATGCCAGCTGAAGCTCGCTCATGCTTCCAAATGTCAAACCCATCAACGCCCACATTGCATGTCTCATCATGGGAGATAATGAACAGTACACTTCATTCTCACAGGAAATATATGAGAGCAATAATTTAGTTTAGCAGCTCCTCTTCTATTACATCTAAATGAATCGCCTAGTAATTGCGTAAATAAAGGTGTTTCTCTTATGCAAACCCCAGCATCAAATGATCCACAATTACTCGAGTCTTAGGGAGCTGTTGCACAAATAATGTGGAAAACACCAGCCGTTCCGCTTTATCCTTTCATCCAAGGTGCTTGTAAGGTTGCGCCTGCCGTCACTAGGCAACAAGAACCTCTGCAATGACGATGAAGTTGCGGCAATTTAGCAGTAAGCCTCACTATGTAAACAGAACTATTTGAAATAAGGATTTCCAGCAAAGGAAATCCCTCACAGTACCTTTACTGCTTGACTTGACTTTGTCTATTTGGCTGACCTTTTAACCCGATGTGACGTTCTTGTATGAAAGTAAAATTAGTCCGTGGGACACAATGTAAAGCTCTTTGTAACTAAAATGATTAACTACACTACATATTTACCATTCCGGCTGTGATAGGTTGTTCTTCGTCACATGACATGTGTTCCAAAAGTTGATCTATTTTCTTTTTACCTCGTGGAGCTTCCATGTTGGCTTACCTGCCAGGGGACGACCCCTGTGCATTCACCAAAAAGAAACTTTCTTCATATTGTTCCCATTAAAACGAAGATTGGGGAAATAGAAAATACAATTTGATGGATAGTATACACTGTGACTTCTCCGTTGTATACAATTTCATATTGATTGACAGGAATTATTAAAAAAAAAACTTTACCTTGCTGACATTTTCATCCATCCGTCTTGTTTCTCCTTTGCAACCCACTTCTCATCAGAGGCAGGTCTGCTCAGTGTCTTCTGCACCCAATTACCCCCCTCTACCACTCTGAACTTCATCCCGCCGTCATTTCAAAGTCACATTGTATGACAAACATTGTGGCAAGCAGGGGGATATGGGTTAAACAGTGTGGCAGACCTTACTAAAGCTAAATCCAATGAATCCTACACATACTACTTTGCTTTAGGTAAGATGCTAATAATCGATAAAGCCCTCAATGTGCAAGTAATATCCTGGGGCGCTTTAAACAAATGAAACATTTAGATAATTTAGTTGTATATGAGCTATATGGAGTCATAACTCTAATTAAATGTAAACTTACAAAAGAGTTGATAAAAACATTAGCTTAAAAAAAATAAAAAAAAGTGGCTTAACCTGGTTGTCTTTTTTATTGGCCTTCTTCTATTCTGCTCAGACAAATAATATGCTTTTATTTCCATCTCTCAAATGCATATTGTAAACAGTCCCCTTCTCTCTGATATTTCAATGTCACAGGAGCACAATGTTAGGAGGGGAGATGGGGGGGGGGAGAGTTAGAGAGTTAGTGAACGCACAGGACCAGCGGAGACTACCGGGGCAGAAGACATAACAGACTGACAACCCAGGCCTGCAGGACCAGGGTTGATTTGCAGTTGGTGACGAGTCAAACAGGCTGCAGCTGTGCACCGCTCGGGGGTGTGGCCATGGGCAGCATCTGGAGGTAGGACACACCTACCAACACACACAAGAGCACATGGGACAAACAAGCAGGGGGATGCCAGACACATGAGGTAAGGAGACTTGGGAACAGAGGTAAACACACAATGGGTCAGACAGGGATCCTGACAAATACTACCTTTCCCCAAAATCTACTACAGTATTATCTCGGTTAGAAGTACTCTCACTCTCATATCGATTTCATAGAGAAATTAATTTAAGAAGGTTTAATTGAAAAACAATAACATTTTACTTTTATTTGCTCGTGTGACTGTGCCTTAATGCTGTTCAAATCTAATAACTATTTCAACAAAATGCCATGCCTTCTATTAGCATTTATTCTCATAATCTATTATAGACGATGCAGCAGAACCAAATATTACAGGGAAGAAGAGCTCACAGCTACAGTACACATTTTGAATCCATGGTACTTCCATTAAAGGCTTCATTAGTTAACCGTCATGTTATATTTACATGCCACTGCACCTTCCGCTTGGCTACCTTTCTGGAGTCTCTCAAGTAAATGTGACACTGTTCAAAATGTAACATTATATGAGTTGTGGGAAAGTGGCTTTTAAAATAATATTACAATACTTTACATATATAATATACATGTATACTGTAATTTATAAGGTGATACATTAGCTCTAACAGTGTAATGAGGATGTAAGAGTGGACATTTCCATTGCCATTTTGTACACTGGCTGCAGGATTCTATTCATGCGATTCCAGCAGTTAACTTTTAGAAATGACGGTCTCTCCTTTAGAGATGTGGCATTTTTTCACCTTTCCTTCAGTGACCAGCCTGTTTGCTTAGCTACGAGTTATCATCCATTATCCGGTTGGTCTTTGCTTGTTTCATACTCAGCCAGGAAAAAGGTATTGGCTGCAAGTGTTAATGATGCCTTGGTTTAACAAGGTCTGGACAAACAAGCATCCTGACATTGTTTTATAGACACTTTTAATGGCTGACTGTCGTGCACACTTGTGGATAGACACAAACTCATGCACGCACACACTTACTGCCGCCTTCCCAGTGGCTGTGAGAAAGATGATGATGATGATGATGATGATGATGATTCTCTGTGGTTGTTTTTCACACGGGTTAAAGAGAATCAGTCTTCTCAGGAAACCTCATGCACAATTGTTCAGTATGCTCACAGAGCACATGGTAACAGACACCATACAGATTAAAAAAAGACAAAAAACACATTGACAACAATGAGTTTAGACATGGGAAATCTGGATCAGTTTGATCCTAAAAATCAGGATTACCCTGATCCTGCCTCAGAGGTGGATTTGAGGGAGAGTACATGTAAAGGTTTGAACAGCCTAAGTGTAACTGCTCCCAAAGTTCCTTGTTTGATACAGATATAGCTACGCTTCACTGCTGTTTGAACAATATTTATTATTTTTGCTTTGAAAAACTGAAGTAAAAAAAACATACAATGTATTCGTCGCCAAAAAACAATTAATACACATCGACCTAATCAAAATTAAAATGTGGACCGCGACATACAGACGCTAGCCTATTTACTAACGTGTTAGCTCCTTAACACAGAAGTCAATCTGTCAATCAGCGTTAGCTCGCATTAGCGCAAACTCGACTTTATTTGACTTCGTCGAGCTCTTCTTTCAACTTTGTGCTGATTTTACGTAATTTGTTAACTCAATATAAGGATTGCCTTTCATCGAGTCTTAGGACGCATCAACACTGACCAAGCTCATACTTAGATTTAGAGACAATAGTTGCGCCAGTTTCTCATTTTTTCGGTAAAATGTTGGCTCCATTTCCTGTTTCTTGTCTGTGATCCAGGGGGCGGGGCGGATTTGGACATCCCAATCTGACGGTATCAGGATCACTCTGATCAAATCCGGGGAAAACATGACACGGCCACCATCAACTTTGATTACATCTTTCAGACGTGCTGCTTTCATAACTCGGTCTCTGTAGGTCTGGAATTTCACCAGGAGAGATCCTTCAGGTTTGCTAACCACCACGACTGACGAGCACCCTGGGCAGGAGGGATGTCCCAGGTGGCCACACTACAGGCACTCACCTGCTCCAAACTGCCTTTCCTTCTCCTGTGATATTTACTAACAAACCAGAAAGAACAACCAAAAGTTATAATTTAATCACTGGCTTATCAGATCACAACCTAACCCTATTTGCCAGAAAACTGACAAAATAGGTTTAAGAATAGGGCAAGTAAGACACAGATCCTTCAGCTAAGCAGAAGAATTTGTCAGTGAAATTAACAGCTTGTGCTGGGACAATGTACTGTCCTCTGACGATTTAGGCTATGGCTGTAACAACTTTACTCATAGAATCAACTCTGTAAGGGAAAGTTTTAATGTGAGGGTTCTGATCAAATCAAAAAACAAAACAATTTACCCTGGTTCAATGAAAATCTTTGAAAGCTGATGAAGACTAGAGATGCTGCACTAAGGAAGGCAATTAAAACTAGAAGAGACACTGACATGCTGATTTATAAAGGTTTAAGGAACAAAGTTACCCATGAGCTAAATCCCATTTTTATTTCAATATTCTGAATGAGGCAAAAGGCAACAGCAATCTGATTTGGAAAAATATAGACAATCTTACAAGGAGGGACCCACATTCTTTAGGATATTTTAAACTTAAAGTACAGGGAGAGTTCATTAATGATCATCTTGCTGTTGCTTCTGTTTTTTATATTTTTTTCTGGGGTTTGTATATGAGCTAGGAAAATCCTTTACAAGTTGGAAATTGTTGGTACAGACCGCCTTGAAGCCAGTAATTATAGATCGATAAGCATATTGCCAGTACTGTCAAAGGTTGCAGAGAAAGTCGTCATTCAACAACTGACAACATTTCTTAACACAAGCACCTTTGGAATACATCTATTGCAGTTTGGCTTTAATCATTCCACAGAAACTGCTACTTTGCACTTAATAAATCAAATTAAATCAAAGCTCGACAAAGGAGGAGGAGTTGGTGTTGTATTTTTAGATCTGCGTAAAGCAATCATGATGTTTTAATATCTAAACTCTCTAAATTTAACTTCTCATTTGAAGCACTGGCATGTATGTCTTCATATTTATCCAACAGGATACAATGTGTTAAAGTTTGTGATGCACTGTCTAGAAACAGGGAATGCACAATGGGTGTTCCACAAGGGTCAGTGTTAGGTCCCTTATTATTTAGTTTATGTATCAATGATCTCCCTGAACAGTGTCATGTTCCCCCTCCTCTCTACCTCCTTCTGTTTCATGGATTGGAGTTCCATTCCTACATTGTTATGTTCATGTAATGTGTTTATGTAACTTTGTAAATGCTGTTCATTCTGTACACATGACATCTATTGCTTCTGTCCATCCGGGGAGAGGGATCCTCCTCTGTTGCTCTCCTGAAGGTTTCTTCACTTTTTTCCCTGTGAAAGGGTTTGTTCTGTTTTTTTGAGAGTTTTTCCTGATGTGAGGTCAAAGGTCAGGAATGTTGTATGTGTACAAATTGTAAAGCCCTCTGAGGATAATTTGTGATTTTGGGCGATACCAAAATAAACTGAATTGAATTATAATTAGACTGATCAAAAATACTTACGTGCCGGCAGCGGCTATTACGTTTCCTCCTGAAGGTTTCTTCCCTTTTTTCCCAGTGAAAGGTTATTTTTGGGGAGTTTTTCCTGATCCGATGTGAGTTCAAAGGTCAGGGATGTCGTATTTGTACAGATTGTAAAGCCCTCTGAGGCAAATTTGTAATTTGTGATATTGGGCTATACAAAATAAACTGAATTGAATTGTCATGATGTATAACTGCAAATGTATGCAGATGACACTGTTGTTTACACACATGCAAAAACTACTGAGATATCAGCTGCCAAGCTAACAAATGCATTGGAAAGGATCACACACTGGCTTAATCAATCATGCCTGAGTCTAAATGTCAACAAGACAATAGGTATGTTTTTCTCCAAAACCAAGACACAACCTCCTGATGCTGATATTCTTATCCAAGGATATAATTGATAAGATTGAAATTGTTACTGATCTTAAATATCTTGGCGTGATACTGGATCAAAATTTGAACTGCAAGAAACATGTAAAGAGAATGGTTAAGACTATAAAGTGAAAACATATCAGCTGTCTCTCTCTGGATGCTGCCAAGATTTTTATGCATGCCATGATCCTTTCCCATATGTCATATTGCATTACATATTGGGGGCAGGCTGGTGAAACAACCATAAGACCACTGGAATCCCCATATAAACAAACTCTTAAAAATTGGACAAAAAGCCATTGAATTTTCATCACTGTAGGATACTGGAGAAATACAATCTGCTGAGCTTTGTGAATTTTAGACTATTTTCAAATGTGTGCATGGGCTATAACATTGTAAATGGTTTGGCCCCTCCTCCACTGCGTGACCTTGTGTACAGTCGCTCAGTGAGTTCAATCAGATCCACCAGAATAGCCTCCATATGCGACCGTACCGTTCCATTTCGCCGCACTGCATTCGGTCAATCATCCTTTTCTGTGAAAGCCACAAATCAGTGGAACACCCTGTTTGACGTGGTGAAGAGCTGCAGCTCCATCAGCACTTTTAAAAATAAACTGAAAAATCAGTTGAAAGCTGGTCAACGCTGTACTGTTTGTATTACTTACTTTTAATGTGCTGTACTGTAGCTTCGCATTGTGTGTATTGTGTGTTCTTCTTACCACAAATACTGTTGTATTGTGTCTTATACTGTACTGTTTGATATTGTTTTATGTTTGTTATGGTCTGTCAAGGGACTACAGATGCAAATTAGCTGTAGCTACAATATTTTACAGTGCATCAAATGGTGACATTTATGTTTTAACTGTACATGGTCCCTTTAAAAAAAAGAAAGCTGGTAGAGACAACTTTACGCTTGGCTTGAGGACCTGAATGAGCCAGGATCTGTGATGGGGCAATTGATGGCAGGGGTGCACCACTGAGTCACAGTCGCCCTTAGTGTATGGATGTATGAGAAATAAACTACAAGAATAATCATGCAAAAAGGTCTTGCTTCCTGAATTAACGAGAGCCTTATTAGTCCTGAACAACTTTGTGTTCCATTCGACAAATTTGATTACATTTTCTTGCAAGTTTATTTCAATTAAATTGGTTCTTTAAGTCGTCTACTCAGAGAATGTTATTCAAACTTTAATTTGAAAGAGTGCACCCGTTTGATTGATCCATTGAATAATAAATATAACAGAAGTTCTTTCAACAAAAAAAACAAAGCTACTTTCAAAGGCAAGGTTTTGGAACTTAATGGAACTTGAACAAAGACCTGAAATGAAAGACCTATTTTCACCAGCTGCAACAGTGATGATATAGAGATATTTAACAATACCAGAGTTGGTCTCACCTTGTCATAACTTGTGTACATTCCCTTCACCTGCCCTCAGCCACACCTGTGTCTCGTTCCCCTGTATATTTAGTCTCTGTCTTCTCCTTGTCCGGTGTCTGATCGTTATTGTACTTGCCCTGTGTTCCTCGTCCTCATATGCGTTTTTGTCTAGTACAAGAGAGATTTTCTGTTTACCTCGACTCCTGTGTGGTCCTCTGTCTTGCCCTCGAAAACGTGACACACTTAATGTGTCTGTGTGTGAGTCATCATGGCAAAATGTGATCCTGGAGTGACCTACTGTAGCGGGAACTACGACAGAGGTGTTGAGTACATTGGGGTTTATGTTTGTTTATATGTGGACGAATTTTGTCAACACGATAGCATCATAACCGTGTAAGATGCAGTACATTACATTACATTACATGTCATTTAGCTGAAGCTTTTGTCCAAAGCGACTTACAATAAGTGCATTAAACCATGAGTCCAAACTCGGAACAACAAGAATCAAGCAAGTACAATTTCTTCAATAACGTTAAACTACAAAGTGCTATCAGTAAGAGCCATTTAAGTGCTACTAAAGTGTTAAACTACAAAGTGCTATCAGTAAGAGACATTTAAGTGCTACCAAAGTGCTACTACGGCGCTACCTTCCCTATTCAAGGTATAGTCGAAAAAGATGTGTTTTTAGTTTGCGACGGAAGATGTAGAGACTTTCTTCTGTCCTGATGTCAATGGGGAGCTCGTTCCACCAATGAGGAGCCAGCACAGCAAACAGTCGTGACTTTGAGTGTTTAGCTCAAAGTGAAGGAGCTACAAGCTGATTGGCAGAAGCCGAGCGAAGTGAACGGGCTGTGGTGTACGGTTTGACCATGTCCTGGATGTAGACTGGATCGATCTGTTCGCAGCATGGTACGCAAGTACCAATGTTTTGAAGCGGATGCGGGCGGCCACCGGTAACCAGTGAAGGTCGCGGAGGAGCGGAGTAGTGTGGGTAAATTTCGGGATATTGAAGACCAGTCGAGTAGCTGCATTCTGGATGAGCTGTAGAGGTCGAATGACATTAGCAGGTAGACCTGCCAGGAGGGAGTTGCAATAGTCTAACCGTGAGATGATCAAAGCCTGGACCAGAAACTGTGCCGCCTTCTGAATGAGAAGAGGTCGTATTCTCCTGATGTTGTACAGCATGTACCTACAGGAGCGTGTTATTGCGGTAATGTTGGCAGTCAGGAAGAGTTGACTGTCGAGTGTCACACCGAGGTTCCTGGCAGTCAGAGTCGGAGCTAACACTGAGTTGTTGAAGTTAATAGTCAGGTCGTGGGTGGGAGAGCCTTTTCCTGGAAGGAGGAGAAGTTCAGTGTTTTCAGGGTTAATTTTCAGGTGGTGTGCGGACATCCACTGAGAGATGTCAGTCAGACAGGCAGAGATTCGTGCTGCTACTTGTGTTTCAGATTGGGGAAACGAGAGGATCAGTTGAGTGTCGTCAGCTTAGCTGTGGTAGGTGAAGCCATGCGAGCAAATGACAGAGCCGAGAGAGTTGGTGTACAGAGAGAAGAGAAGAGGACCAAGGACTGAGCCCTGAGGGACCCCAGTAGTCAGAGGACAAGGCTCAGACACAGATCCTCTCCAGGTTACCCGGTAAGTGCGGTCGGTGAGGTAGGATGAGAAGAGTGAGAGTGCGGTGCCTGAGATACAAGGTCCTGGAGGGAGGACATGAGGATCTGGTGGTTCACTGTGTCAAAGGCAGCGGAAAGGTCTAGAAGGATAAGGACAGAGGAGAGAAAGGCTGCTCTAGCAGTGTGAAGCTGCTCAGAGACAGCAAGGACGGCAGTCTCTTTTGAGTGGTCTGCCTTGAATCCAGCTCAAAATGTTCAAATTAGAAAGACAGTACAGACTAGCATTCTAGTATACCTAAATACAGCAGATATAGTAGTAATATAGCAGAGAAACCTCTTTAAAGAATATACTCAGCAAGAAACAGGAAGTCCCAGAAGTCAGTAGACTCACAGCTCAGATGTGTAGTAGTTAATTAATGTGTAGTTGGGATCAAAGTAGAGCCTGGGTTCAAAGATGAGTGTGGTCCAAGCAAGGGCACCAGAAGTATCGGGGTAGGAAGAGCGGCAGGGGCCATGGGCCAACCCCTTTTATGGCTTTCCTGAACTTTCCCGTCCACTGGTGTGATCCCATCGAAAGATGGTCTCTAGTTTTGATATGGATTTGGAGTAACGTATGTATATCTACACAATTATTGCTATATAAGCAACCCTCAAAGTGAAAGTAAATCAGTGAAAGATGGGAGAATAAGCGATTGGGCATGGACAAACACAGAGGTGCACACTCACCCAATGGATGCACGCACACACATAGATGAAACATTGCATGATTTTCCTAGTGGAGATTATAACCAGTTAAGGGTTACCTAATGGCATAAGAGACTGTTTACCGATCTAATTGGACAAAACCTACTAAGTTTGTCTGAGATAAAGTTTGACTGCAATAACAACGCCCCTGCTAATATTTTGAGCATCAAACACTTAAATTCCTGCATTCAAGTGTATACATGAAACAATTTACTGATTTACAACTTATTTTAAGAGTTTGAGATGTTGTTGTGCCCCAAAAAAGGTCATTTGAACAGGTGTTGCTGTGGTGTCAGCACAGAACACAGATGAACAATTATTCTATAGCGATGCACAGTGTCGTCTAATGCTTTGATAGTTGACTGGTTGAGTATTCTATGAAACCTCTGGCAGTAGGTGACATCACCATTGTCTTTAAAGACTTTACTTTTCACCCTAACATCATAAAGAGGAATGCTGCATATTGCACTTCAGGATGACCCAATTACTTTTTATCTGCCTACCTAGTTTTGACTTGTTCCTGGTTTTGGACCAAATAAACAGTTACATTGGACTGTACGAAAAACCCATGGGTTTATGAATTACGGTTTTGCAGTCTCAAGTTCAATATTTTGGCAATTATCTAGGATTTTTGTAACCAGTGAACGGAATTTAAACTCCATAAAATGAACTTTTCCCTTTCAACTCTTTGGATGGATTGCTTAATTTTCTCAGCTAAGTACACTGCACATTGTGACTGCAATAAAGACAATTATGCACATTGTCATGGGAGATTCAGCATAAGACACTCAGCGATCAATGAGCTGTTATAGAGAAGAAATGCACTATAATAGAAATTTCTTCTCCAGTTAAGGGAGCTGCGAGATACTTCAGTCATATCGAAGCCTCCGTCTGCACTCTTTCTTTTTCACACACCTTTGTGTCTCTTTATCTGAGTCACACACATATGGCCACGCATATCCATCTCAGTTAACAAGCTATTTTGGTTCTGCTTATTTTGCTGTGGGCGGTGGGCGGGGGGGGGGGAGGGTTGGGGGGGGGGGTCACACTCTCCTGCCTATTAAGTGTGAAAGGCACTGGTCTGAATGCATGTAATCCCTTATTAAGGAGACATTAAGTGTGTGTGTGTGTGTGTCCTCCTCAACCTGACTCTGCATGTGTGAATCCCTGTCAGTCAGGCCAAATGCAATTGCAATGTTAATCCTGCCAAATAAAAAATACATTAAGCAACTGTAAAAAATCAATTACCTGTCAAATGTATTTGGTAAACAGAGAGACATTCAGTCACAAAGGATTTCAAACCTGACGTGCCAGATGGTTTACTAAGAACCATCAGAGAAGCCGTCATTGGAAACTGCTTCGAAGGGCAGGTACTTTTAAACTTACATGGCAGGTGAAAACTCTCTCTTACTGACACCCGTCAGGAGAAGAGCAAAATTGATGCCAGCTGATAAATAATGCTCTTGGAGCATCTAAGCTGACCTCTTTAGGAGCCGCCATTGATGTTTTGAATGAACAGTTGCCTCTCTCTGTCGTCCAGGCGGCAACCTCCGGTTCTGCCGAGTGAAGACAACGTGAAAGTGTCTTCAAATGTTCATTCCCCCATTGCAAAAAGAAGTCTGGTTGTATAGAAGTCGCTTTATGGTCTCAATCTCTAGTTTTGAGTATTCTTCAATACAGCATGATGTTAATTAAGTAAATTATGGTCCATTTAGAGACAACTAAAGTCATAAAGCAGGGAATGCGTTAGGGTGGTGCAACCTTGTGATTGACAGTGTCATGTTGTCACCCAGACAGTCCAGTAGTTTCCCTGTGTTTCCTCTGTTTCCCTGTCCTATTGTCTCCTGTGTGTCTGGTCTGTCAGCAAGGAGGTGTGGCCATCTCCTCCCTCTCCTAGGCGGTGGTTGCTGGAGCAGCTGGGACCAATCTCCTATCAAGATCAGTATTTCAACCCTGGTCTTCCTGTCATTCATCGCCAGATCGTTTCATCGCCACTGTGTTTTTTGGATTAATAAACCCTTTTTTGGTTTCAAACTTTAACCGTGTTTGTGAGTGCTGCTTTTGGGTCCACGTTTTGGTTACCAGAGCATAACAGACAGGTCTCTACCAGAGCCATAGACAGTGTCCCTACATTATTCCTCCACATTCTAAATATGGTAACTCCCGTTCATTAGTTGCGAGAAAATAAATTGCCAAACTCAAGGCATCATAACATCAGGCCACAAACCAATGGGTGACGTCACAAATACTATGTCCACTTCTTATATGGTGTTGTCACACACACCTAAACCACACAAGACGCTGATTGGTTCGGTCACTGGCTGTCCAGACACATTACTTAAAGCCTGACTAAATTAATTCTCATGTGATCTCGTGATATTGCAAGAATCCAACCGCTCAAGGTAACACAAATGCTTCTGGTAGCACTTCTTCAGGCATCTGATCATATCAAAATGCTACCTGGGAGTTGCCTGAATTGTGCAACAGATTCCTCTTCTGCCTCCAAAAATACTCACTCAGGCAGCAAAATGAGTGGTCATTGTCTTGCGATCCAGTTTGTCCAACAAGATGTAAAGGAAGAGTGAGGGACAACATTAGGACACTAATACAGATCTAAATGAATCACACAATGCTTACTCACATATTGCAGAATGAGCTATTCTTCTTACAACATTAGCAATCAGATGATCAGCCAGATTCTCAATCTGGAGACATTTCAGTCAATCTTTTTTGGAAGATACAACAAGGCGGGAGTAAAATAATTACACCAACTGTAGAATATAAACATCCATCACAGTTAACACACCACTTTCCTGCTTCAATTATGACCTACTGTACTTGCTATAGCCTGCTTTTACACAGAAGCCACAGTAGTAACGGCTACTTTAGTTTCAAGTAGCTGATATTCATCATGCTGGCTCAATAAGGTTGGATCCATCTATCTTTTCAATTTGTGCAAATAGAAACCAGAGAGGAAATGCCAGAAGGAAAAAAAGGAAAAAATATCCGAAACAAGTTTTTATGGTTGGCTAAGGTCAGGAGGGGAGGTTGTCAGAGGTGGGGGGAGCCAGGTTGTTGAACGCCTTGCAGGCGGTGAGTGTATATCCTGTGTGTTTTCGGTAAGGCCTTCGTTAATGGTGGCGCAGGTGCGAATGACCCACACTGCAACGGTACCCTGTACAACAATTGGATTTTGACTCTGCTACGACATCATGGTGTAGCTAAGTCACTGCTAGTCGCGGGGCAGCCTCAACACAAATGTAATTTATTACCAACAAACTCTCACGGGCTGGTGTTCCTCTCTGTCCTCCGTTGTGTCACCGGCCACCAGAGCTCCATTCTGCTACTGCTTAACAGGATAAAGGATCATTAGCGACAGGTTTCAGCTCACCCTGGCACCGTTTCCCTGAACTTCTCCCCTGCAGCTGATAGCAGACCATGCCCACTAGCACACATAGTTACACTTGTTTATAACTCATTCAATGCATATTAAGTTTGGGAAAATATGTTCATTGTTGTGGGCCAATTTCTTAAAGTCAAGATAGAACAGCCCATCTCTAGCCTATGTTTTTTGTGACTGAATGTGATGGACCTGCTGTAAAATGTGAAATGTTGGACAGGTGTGTGCGTCAGTGTGCTTGTGTGTGTCGGTGTAGAGGGAGAGAAGGGACTGTGCTGTGTGCTGTGCTTTGGTGACGTGTGTGCAAAGCATGTAGACCTATAGCCTAGTTGATTCCTTTGGCTTGCATCGTAACACTGAAGGCCACTTGTGTGATTCTAGCGTAGCTTCGCACCTTCAACCTGAGCAGAAGGCCAATCAGCCAGAGGAAGTGAAAACACCTATGAGGGTGTGATTGGCCTTTAAAACCAGACTGATCTTCTGACTACTCATGTTCTACACTTCACAATCTCCTCACGTTAACCTAACTGTTGTGTAGAACATGCAGGAAATGTTCCTGTCTTTGACAGCACTTTCTGTTCTCCTAAGGGTGAATTTCATATCCCGTGGTGTAATTTGACCTGCATATCTGACTGTCTACATTTTGCAGGTTGCTACACAATTAAGCACTGTTTCCTCAGGGTTTGGGCTAAGCCAGGTGATCCAATCAGGTTGTTTGATCAATGTGGCAAGGGCCTTAAGGGAACTGGTAACGGCAACCACGGAAATACCCTTACCTTAGATATTGTTTTGGAAATCAATAAGGCACA
The DNA here is from genome assembly GCF_009769545.1 of Cyclopterus lumpus. Classification (NCBI taxonomy): domain Eukaryota; kingdom Metazoa; phylum Chordata; class Actinopteri; order Perciformes; family Cyclopteridae; genus Cyclopterus; species Cyclopterus lumpus. Next base: position 24,608,041 of record NC_046971.1, read on the forward strand.
CACACTGGTTATATATATATATATATATATATATATATATATATATATATATATATATATATATATATATATATATATACGTTATAATACGCTAACGTGTTATAAATACCTTAATGCCGACAATGATTTCATCATGCATTAACAGCACTCAATAGGTAGATCTTGCCTGTCACCAAGGCAGAGGTCAGGGATCTTGAGCTTAAAAAGGTTGGTGACCACTGCTCTAGCCAATCATGGGGAGGCAGTGTGCATGCTGGTAGAGCTGCGTGCCTGTGATTGGTGGAGCAGAGGGGAGGCGGGTTGGACTTGTTCTGGGGACGGGAGTGAATTAAGCTAGTTAGACAAGTTGATGAAACCGAGCGCACACCGTGCTGTTAGCGTAAGAGTGCCTCGTCAACGTTGTTCAATAAAGTGTTCCTGTCAATCCGTCTCCACGCCGTGAGTGAAACGTACCGAAACGTTACCATAGTGATGAACTGGGTGCTGCATTCACGTGCTTTGACTGTCATGAAAACAGAAGACAGACATGTTGCTGAAACGTGCGCGGATCATTGTATTCATGTTGCACAGCAGTGGAACGTTTACAATAAAGTCAGCACACTGAGCACAGATAGTGCATGAAATATGATGCTGCTGCGAGAGCCCTGTGTCGCGCACACCTCCTGCAGGAGGCTGACCGCTCTCTGGTCCAGCGCTCGGTCACAGTGTCTGCACAACAGAGCGTTTGACAAAGTCCTGAACAAATGCAGAAACGTTGTTCACACTTCAAACACAGTCCAGCAAGTGCACATTGAACATGAACAAAGGAATGGATAAAAAAGTGGATGTAAAAAGTTAATGTTGTCATTGTGTAACTGCTCAACCTGCATCACTGAAAGGGTTTCTTTCTTTGACTGAGATTCTCAAAGGAAATCCAGAGGCTTTACACACTAAAACGTCCCCTGCACAGTAAATTCCAGTTGTGTACTTTTGTTTGTGCTAGACCACTTTAGCTCACTTAACAGGGACCCTTACTACTGTTCAGAAAAAAGAAAACAGATTTATATACTGTATGTTAACTTGCTGCTACTCTGAGAGTGCCTGTTATATTGTTCTGATAACATTACTTTAAAATAAAAGCGTGTAATACACTAGTTTAATTCATTATTGAATTTTGCGCATAATGCGATTAATCGCTGTTAATCACAGAAAATCGATTAAATTAGTTCATCTTTACCCAGCACTAATTAATATATATATATATATATATATATATATATATATATATATATATATATATATAGATAGATAGCATCTGCTTGGAGCAGCGTCTTCCTGGATACGTGTCTGATTAGCTGCTACAGTAAACAAGTTTAGCCAACTTACCGAGCCTGCTAGCTGACGGTTAAGCAACCAGAGCTTACTGAGGTTATTATAAGGCTCCGATACTATAGTTGAACATGGTGTAGGAAGGCCACTTTTGAGGCTTTTTGCAAAAAAAAAACAATCCATTGCAGAGGGATGGAACAGCCGGCTCTCAATACATTACGTATCAATTCATGTGGTGTGTCTGATCATCAGTAAAATAAAACAAAAATATGCAAATGATCCGTGAGCATAAGTGAGGCATTAACTCAGCTTAACAATCATTCCTGAGACTGTAGTTTGTGATGCTTTATATATATATTTTATTTGATTAGATTAGTGATACAGAAACACCTTTCTGTTTATGTAGGGGACACAATATTAGGCTGAAGCAGTTGAAACATCACATCATCTCCGAATATGAAACACTCAAACAGACGCATGAGAGATGGCAAAGATAAATCATAATAATTAAATAATAATTGCAGAGTCAGACATCTGCTGTCGACAGGAGGTCTGCTCATCCTGCATATTGAGACACTTTCACTCCACTACGTTCTGCCTATCATGATTCAATATTGCTTTTTTATTATCAACAGTAACATCACAATTGTTGTGTTATCAAAATCTAGCTGTTTGTGGAATTTCTTTCCCAAAATGGCAAAAATCTCCAAACTCTCCTTTCCGGAAAAGATGAAGCAGAGTGGTTTCTCAATACAGGACTGGCCAGTGCTTCTGCTGTGTAAACAAAAGCACTGGCCCGTCCAAAACGTCAAGGACATTTATAGCAAACGGTTATTCATACCGAACCACCAACTTGTGATTAATGGGTTACCTTCTCCACCTCCATACAGGGCAGGAGGGAGTGGAGGTGGACGAGGCCTACAACCATCTTTCAGACAAGGAAACGCTGTTCCTTATTTTAACCGAAACTAGGATCTTTTTCCGAAACCTAACCAAGTAGTTTAGTTGTGTAAGATTCGTGTTCAAAGCTCCGGGTCCCGTGGCCGCAGGAAATTCAGGATTCGAGTTAAAGTTTAACAATATTTAATGGCAAAGATAATACTCATGTAGCGTTCACGATCGTGGGGCCAGAAAGGAGGAACTCTCCACAGACGGAGTGCAGCTCCCAAGGAGCCACAGACCGGGGCTGTCTCGAGTCTCCAGACCAGTAGAACCATGTCTCCAGACCAGTAGAACCATGTCTCCAGACCAGTAGAACCATGTCTCCCCAGAACAAATGCTCGGTCGTTAGTCTGGTCATGCAAATGAATTCACACCTAAAGGTTAGTTCCATTGGTCAGTTCAAAGGATGCCGCCATTCTGTTCGCTACGCCAATTAGTAAACAGGCGAGGTCAAAGCTCACTCTTCCGGTCAAGGACAGGAAGTTCCCCTTCACAATAAAACCCTATTATCCTGCCTTCCGAATAAAAGCAACACATTAGGTTTCAATCCGCATCCATTTTAACTATTGTCTAAACAATAAAACATTCATTCATTCTCATGCATCATACAGTTAATCATTACATTTGTCATTAAAACAGAATAATAAAACAGTGATCCTCTCTTATGTTTCACAATACATTCCTCCAGAATATTCCTCATAATATCCCAAATTAATTATCATATCTTTCTTTATGTATTAATTTAAAACATAAACTTCTCTTATCTACATGTGCAAATATATAAAATCCACTACAACCTAACAGTTGCCTGAACTAAGTTACAACTAAGTTGTTTCCTGTGAAAACAGAAGTTTATTTTGAAAAGACTGCATGCATGAAACAAGCATAAATTGACAATTGTGGCCTTATTTCGTAGGAAAAACGCTCAAAAGATTAGGAGTAACTTAAAAGATCAAACTGAATTTTATTATATACAGAAGAACTAAACAAAGACTCTAATCAACAAAAAGACTGCTGACCTTTTGAAGGACAATTTTTAATTGGACTCCATGTGGCCCTCTCAGTACAAATCTAGATACTGAAGAGCCTCCCCCCTCGCACTCACACACACACACACACACACACACACACACGCACATGCACATACACACACGCACACACAGGGCAGTAAGCCCCAACTCTGTCTTTGTCATTAAAAATAACACAGTAAAACTTTGCCGGACATAATATTGGATATTAAAGTCTTCTATCCCACTTCCTTCCTCACAGGCTTGCCTACTACTTCCTTCAGGGACTTGTTGCGATGCCTCAGCTGTGTCCCGCATACAGGGAAGCTGACACGTTCATTTAAAGATGCATTAATAAAACTGCTGCTTTGTTCTGATAAAATGCATTTCATTTACATTTTATATGTAATCTTAAACTCTGATCCTACTATCATCCTCTATATAATATATAATGTATTTATCTTTATTTAACCCCTCTCACTCGCATATATATATATATATATATATATATATATATATATATATATATATATATATTACATTAAAAAACGTAGCAGTATTTTATGCAACTGTCCTCAATGCCATTTCGGCAAAAAAACAAAACTGTTTGTCTTTGCTGTCTGCCTTCAGATCCTCTCTCACTGTGTGTGTGCATGAGTGTGTCTGTGTGTGTGTGTTAGTGAGTGTTAGTGTGTGTGTGTGTGTGTGTGTTATAGGCGTGTAGACACGAGAGTGGAAGATTGAACTTGAACTCTAATTTGAGTGTATGTTATGTTGACTCTGGTGGGAGGAAGTCTGTAGAGAGGCAGAGCTCAGTCCCTGACAGCTTGTCTATTTCTAAATTATTATTACTTTTAATTAACTTTCTTATGTGCTGCATTTTTTCCATCTGCGTTCTCCAAGATTCAGTCTGTGAATGCCATCAGAAAGGTATACCGCCATACATATATCATCCTCCATCGTTTCTGCACTGAAAAAGCTGAATATATGTCCTTCAAGACAAATGCAGTGAGCATGTTATTCCTAAAAGGTTAATAAGAGCAACATGTTTCGAAAATATCTTTTTTAAATATCTACATCTTCAAAGCACAAAAAACAACACGGATTGTGGTTGTGTTTGTTTGCCCTACAAAACCAGATACATTTAATTATTGTTAAAAGAAGCCTAACAAAAGAACACTTAAGCCTGAAAGATCAAAGAGGGAAAAAGTGTTCATTAATATGCCTCCCTGAGTGGTACAAAGCAAATGTACATATACAGTACATGCTCAAAATGGAATCTCAACAAATGTTATATATATATATATATATATATATATATATATATATATATATATATATATATATATATATATATATACACGATCATAAGCTGCCTAATCAGTGCATTAAATCAATTCAGTTTATTTTGTATAGCCCAATATCACAAATTACAAATTTTACAATCTGTACACATACGACATCCCTGACCTTTGACCTCACATCGGATCAGGAAAAACTCCCCAAAAATAACCTTTCACAGGGAAAAAAGGGAAGAAACCTTCAGGAGAGCAACAGAGGAGGATCCCTCTCCCCGGATGGACAGAAGCAATAGATGTCATGTGTACAGAATGAACAGCATAACAAAGTTACATAAACACATTACATGAATATGACAATGTATGAAGTGAAATCGGTGCAAGGTTTATTGATGTTCAATTTGAGGAGGATCTAGCCAGAGGTGATTTGTTATAAAGTCTAATTGCAGTTGGCAGGAATGTTCTCCTGTATCTGTCCTTGTGAAGCAGAGCTGAAGCAGTCTGTTGGAGAACGTGCTCCACTGTCCCTGCAGTAGGTGGTGGAGAGGGTGGTCCGGGTTCTCCAATATGGACAATAATTTCTTCAGTGTCCTCCTCTCCACCACTTGTTCCTTATAGTCCTGTTTGCAGCCAATGATGGAGCCGGTCTTCTTCACCGGTTTAGTGAGTCTGTTTGTGTCTCCGGCTCCAATGCGAAGTAAAGAGCACTGGTCCAACAGACTGGTAAAACATCTCCAACATCTTGCTGCACACATCAAAGAATCAAAGCTTCCTCAAGAAAAAGAGTGGACTCATCCCTTTCTTGTACACAGCGTTGATGTTGGCCTTCCAGTTCAGTCTGTTGTTGATGGGGACACCCAGGAACCTGTGCTCTTCAATGTCCATATCCTCTCCCAGAACTCTCAACGGTTGTGGAGCCTTCCTCCTGAAGTCTACCACCATCTCTCTGGTCTTGGCCACGTTCAGAAGCAGGTGATTTCTGCTGGCCCACTCCAAAGTCATCCACAACTGCCCTGTACTCCACTTCCCGTCCATCCTTAATACACCCGACCACTGCAGAGTCATCAGAGAACTTCTGCAGATGGCATGACCCATGACTTTGTACTGGAAGTCAGTGGTGTACAGGAAGGGAGACAGAACAGTTCCCTGTGGGGCTCCAACATCACTGACCACCATCCCAGACAGCACACGGCCCAGTCGGACATACTGTGGTCTGCCTGTGAGGTAGTCAGTGATCCAGGAGACGTGGACTCGTTGACGCCCACCGCTTGTTACTCAGCAGCAGTGGTTGGATGTTGTTGAATGCACTGGAGAAGTCAAAGAAAGTGATTCTCACAGAGCCACTGGTTCCATCCAGGTGCGACTGAGCTCGCTGCAGCAGGTGGATGATGGCGTCGTCCAATCCCACATAAGGCTGGTAAGCAAATTACAGAGGGTCCAGTGATGATTTTGCCTGCGGTCGAAGGTGAGGTGTGTTGTGTGGAGGACACAGATGAAGGCTGTGAACTAAACATATTGTCGCCCTCTAACCTTGAAGCCAGTTATCTGTTTCATCCCGGTCCACACCTCCCCTACATTCATTTGGCCTCCAGCTTTCTCCTGTAGGAGTCCTTGCACTCCCTGAGCTTCACCTTCAGGTCGCGCTGGACTCTCCTGAGTTCATCCCTGTCACAAGACCTGAAAGCTGCTTTCTTCTTATTAAGAAGTGCTTTCAGATCACAAGTGATCCATGGCTTGTTGTTTGGGAAGCAGCGTACAGTCCGGGATGGTATGGTGAATTGTTCACAGAATTGTATGTATTCTGTGATGCAGACAGTCATGCTGTCTGCATCAAAGCAGTCCTGCAGGGCATCATTACCCCCCCGAGACCACCTCCTAACATACCTGGGCGTCAACAGGACCAGTTCATGATCAGACCTGCCAAGGGGGGGAATGGCAGTGGCACTGTATGCATCCTTAGCATTTGCATACAGTAAGTCCAGAGTTTTATTGTTCCGTGTCACATACAGTCGGGGGTTTTTCCTGATCCGATGTGAGGTCCTGGGACAGGGATGTCGTATTTGTACAGATTGTAAAGCCCTCTGAGGCAAATTTGTAATTTGTGATATTGGGCTATACAAAATAAACTGAGTTGAATTGAATACTGGTGAAAAGTTGCCAGGGTTTTATCCAGGCTGGTGTGGTTAAAGTCACCAGTGATTGCCAAAAATGCACCAGAATGAAACTAAAGCAACTAAACACACTGAGCAGAAAATGAACACATGTTGTTTTTTGCAAGAGCAGCCATTGTGCCTTTTATGCTCCAGGTCGATCCGGCAGTGGGTGAATTAAAAGTGTCACAGTAATGGCCCTGGAGAAGAATAGTGCAGCTTATTTGCCAAAGAGCACTGCAATCACAAATATTGATTATCCGATGACCTGCATATTTAAGTGCCAAAGCTGGTCTAAGACTTGATAGCAAAAGGGTCTCTCTCTCTCTCTCTCTTCATTAACAACTAAGAGAGCCCGGGGACGCAACAACCTAAAAACACACTGAATACATTAACACATTCTCATCCTTATACTGTGCACACAATGTATATTCCCAGGTTGTGTATATATCTTTATTTCCCTCCCAACACCTTTCAATACAGCCACACACACATCAATTTGTATCAACTCAAGGCTTGTTTACATCCACGTTCACACCCACTCCATTTGCTCGACCGGTGGCATTCACTGTATCTCTTTCATGTATCAGTTCCCTTATTATTTCATCATAACCTTTGGAGCTGCCGCTTCCCTCATCCATATTTTTACTTTCATGGGATGATTCATCGTTAAATGATTTGACATAAAGTGCTCCAAGGCAGAATATTATGCACAACCCAGATAACCTCCTCCAAAAAATGTGGGAGAAAATAAGTAATGTGATTACAAGGCAATTAGACACTAATCTGTGAGCTGGATTGCTGCCTAAAGTTGCAGTTAATGTGTGTGTCTTTGTTTGCACTTGTGTGTGCCAGCTTGGCGTGATGTTGACTGCCGCCCACATAACAGTCTGTGAGCTTTTATAAGCTTGCTTAGCCTGCAGCGCACACACACGCCCATACAAAAAATACCTGTGAAAGTTTTTTTTCTGTTTTTTTTGGGAGTTTTTCCTGATCCGATGTGAGGTCCTGGGACAGGGATGTCGTATGTGTACAGATTGTAAAGTTCTCTGAGGCTAATTGGTAATTGGTAAACACACAAACACAAAGAGAGGAATCCTGGTACACTCCTTCCCTGAAGAGTCATGTGTTGAACTTCTGAACCCAGCAAGAAAATATTTGAAAATACACCCAGAAAAATAGTGTTGTGGTGACTCAAAATACTTCATGATTAAATTACGCAAAACTCAGATATCACATGAAAATCCAGCTTTTCAGGCTTCAAGTTATGTGTCTGTGTGAGAAATACAGGCAGCCAAGGGAGTGGTTTAGGTGTGTGTGACAAAAGGACTAGGAGACTGTTCGTTCAAAACAACAATGTAAACTAAAGAGTTTAGGTTAGTAATACCATTAGTTATCATATCTGGAGTGGCTGTGGTGTTAAGAGTCCAGCTCAGGTCAGATATAACCTGCAGTCCCAGTAATCTGTAGCTATCGGCCCTCTCCACCTCAGTCCCTTTGATGATTAGAGGCTGTAGAGGGGGAGGATTCTTCCTGAAGTCCAGTATTATTTCTCTGGTCTGTACCCTGACTCGTCCTCCCCCTTGCTGAGCCCCAGGATGGTGGTGTCATCCGCATATTTGATGAGGGTGGTGCTGTCCTGGGTGGAGACACAGTCATGGGTGTACAGGGTGAAGAGTTTGGGGCTGAGGCAGCAGCCCTGTGGGGATCCTGTGCTGACTGTGAGCTCAGCAGATACCTGTCCTCCCATTCTCACCACCTGTGGGCTTTCTGTCAGGAAGTCCAGGATCCAGTTGCAGGTGGGGGTTGGGACACCAAGATCTGTCAGCTTCTCGATCAGTTTGCCCGGGCAGTTTGAAGGCAGAACTGTAGAGCTATTGCTACCGCATCATCCACTGATTGGTTGGAGCAGTAGTCAAACTGGAGGGGGTCGACAGTGTCCGGGACCCTGTGGTTGATGTGCTTCTAAAACACAGTGGAAGTCAAGTTCTTAACAGAAATAGCAAGATCTTCCAACCGTGGCATACGTCACTCTCTTTACAACAAAGAGCTGTGTTGACATCTCTCACAGGTACATCACCAGCTCTGGCCTTTTGAGCTTTAATGCAGTCATACTAAAAATAATGTCTCTTCTGACAGTATTCCAGCAGTGGCAAATGGTACACTTCAAGGGCACCTGCAAACACACAATAGCAGGCAAATGAACAAAGAACAGGCTACATGTCAAAGAGGCAAATCTTTGTCAAGGAAAGCAATAAAAGGAGGTTCAGAAGGCCGGTGAATTGGAGCCATTTCTCTCCTGTCTATCTTCCCCACACAGACACAGAGTCACAACACAGAGTCGTTGTGACGTCACCAGCTATAAACTTGAAGTCTCAAGTTTGGCATTTACGGCATCGCCATCTTAGAATATGGCTGTCGCGGTATGGGCTTTTTGCAACCAGTGAACAGAAGTGACCATATTAGGATTGAGGAGGAGTGATGTAGAGTAGCCGTATACGGCTTTGGTATAGAGCTGTCAATCACAAGGTAGCCCAGCCCTAAAGACTACCCTGCTTTATGGTCTATTTGACTCTCAAGATTTTTTAATTTATTTGTCACTAAATGTTTTACAGTTCAACAGGATGAAGTTAGAAAGACAAAATATCTCCCTACACCTATTCAAACTTAAGTGCAGCCATAAAAGACACATTTGATATTCGTTTCCCGTTATTATTCACACAAGTGCTGAATGTTGAACAGAACTCCCAGCAGCCTGCTGAATATTATCTAAACAGAACATATGCTACTAGAGCCTGAACCATCCTCAAATTTGAAAGCAATGAATTAGTCAAGGTTAAAGTGTTACAGCTATTTTTTGCTACAAGACATATTTCAAATTCATGTTATATGTTTAGAAAAGACTGCCGCATGAATTTTCTGACTGGAGATCTGTCAGTTGTCAGTACTTAAACATCCACGTCTTATTCAAGTACTATAACAGGGGGTGTTAAGGACCCAGATGCAGTACGACAGTATTCCAGATTAGTTTCGATTAACTTTATTCCAGGAAGACTCAACGAAATACAAACAGTCTCTGGAGCTGCAGTCAATCACATTAATAACTCTACTTCCTCCCCGGAGTCTTTGTGACTTCACGTCTCATAGGGTCCATTGGACCTGGCTGTGTCTGAAGCTGGTCCTGGGTCCTTGCCCCTGCTTCCTGCATCCAGCCTCTGGCCTGGACCTGGACTCCTTCCCAATGGCCCTGCCTCCTTCTCTGTGCCTCCTGCCTGGCCTCATTGATTCGGCATCTGCGATGCCTTATGCCTGTGTGGCCCTGCTTCCTGCCGTGGCCCTGCTGATGCCCCCCCCCCCCTCCTCCTCTCTTTCTCCTTCTGTTTCATAGATTGTGGAAATCTGGATCGTCCATCCATGCCTACTAATTATTCATACATTTGTGTCATATTCATTGAATGTGTTGTAACTCTGTAACTCTGTTCATCTGTACACATGACATATATTGCTTCTGTCCATCCGGGGAGAGGGATCCTCCTCTGTTGCTCTCCTGAAGGTTTCTTCACTTTTTTCCCCGTGAAAGGGTTTTTTCAGTTTTTTGGGGAGTTTTTCCAGATCCGATGTGAGGTCCTGGGACAGGGATGTCATATTCGTACAGATTGTAAAGCCTTTTGAGGCAGGTTTGGTATAGTTTTTAATGTGGGCCGCATTTAACAACAGCAAAACTATACCATTTACTTCAATTCATCATGATTCTTCAGGGTTTTTCAAGTTTGTGTTCACCATGGAGGCATACAAGGCCCTGATACCTTAAAAGACAAAAGAAACTGAGCAGTAAAGCTTAACCTAAGTCAAATGAAGAAAAAAGGATAGGGTGTGACCCTGTATGTGGGATCCACATTGATCCTGATCTCTGCCTTAAGTTTTAAACTAAAGGTAGGGTAGGATTATATTACCAAATCTGCATCTAAATCTTTAGGGTTCTTTGTATCTGTTTTGAAATAGCCAATTTTCAATTCAATCCAACCAATATTTTCCAGTGGGATAATTTGAAACACCAGCCCCTGGCAATCAAGACAGAAAACAACACTGCCCCTATAGAGCTGGGTAGGTTGTTGTTCACGATTACAATATATTGAAAAGCTAAGCTATGTGTAAACATTCAGTATACTTTCAGTAGCCAGCGTAGCATAGACATGCTAATGCTAGTTAATGTGCTAACGTGCTTTGCTTTTAGCTCCATGTGGTTCTTATGCAACGTTTTAGAAATGTAGATCTCCTTCCAACCTGTCAAAGTAACGAGTATCACTATTATACAACTTTTAACCATGACTGGCTCCAAATACACTAAACCAGCCTAAACATGAAGAATATCTGGAATGATGGGAGTCCATGGAGCACAGCCGTATAGTTGTAGGACCTTGGTTGGATCTGGCCGATGCTGCGCTATGATTGGCCTGTCTGCGTTTCAGAGGGAGAAATATATTTGTCCTCAGGCTAGCCTCATATATTTGCATGATTAACTTCCCCTTAACTAAGCCTATGAACGTTGCCAATAATGTCATCCTCTCTTCCTCTTGTTTCCATAACTGCTTACTGTATGTGCCATATTTGTTGGCAGATTGATTGCTTCTCCCACCTTTGTGTTCGCTTCACTTGTTGAATCATTCATCTTTCCATCCACCTCCACCTCTGCTTTCCTCTGGCAGCAGGTATCCAGCCTCAGCGGTGTGCAGGCGAGGCTGACTTTCTGCAGATACAATGATACCCATGTATAATTTATGGCGGGAGGGTATATAGTGGCAGTTACATGCAACAGTGCCTCTCGTTATCTGCTCAAAGCCTGGGAGGGAGCGACTCCACTCCACTTGCTGTCACACTGTCGCTATGATAGCAAGGCGTTCACTTGATTTAGAAACTCCTGTTTATTCATCCTGTCTCTTGGAAACAGGCAATCGCCACATTGGCTCCATTTCATAATTATTCTCATGTAAAACTGATTTATTCATGAATACTGAAGCTTCCAAAGTCATGTTCAGGAACAGCCGATCACATCTTGTCACTCAAAAATTATTAGTGGGCTATGAACAGTTTGATTAATAGAAATGTGCTATCATCATAGTAAAAACATCAGCCCATAATCAAAAGTATGACGTAGATGGATAGTGGCTTACTGAACTAGTATAGAAAGGCGTATATCCATCTTAAAATGATGCTGTGGTTAACCGATGGCATTAACTGTTCATTTACTTGCAAAGGATGAATGCTTATATGTTCCAGTTATTATGAAATACTGTAACATACTCAACAAACCCTGATGATAAGCAGCCCACGGATTGTAGCCACCTTGCCCGGACAAGGGAAACCGGGGCACCCTCCCGGAGCCAGACCCAGGAGGGGAGCTCGTCGGCGAGCGTCTGGTGGCCGGGCTTTCGCCCATGGGGCCCGGTCGGGCTCAGCCCGAAAGAACAACATGGAGCAGTAGTCACCCTGTGGACCCACCACCCGCAGGGAGAATTATCGGGGTCGGGTGCTATGTAGACCGGGCGGCGGGCCAGGCGGGAGACCTGGGCGGGCCGATCGCCGGCAGCATAGACTAGCTCTAGGGACGTGGAACGTCACCTCACTAGCGGGGAAAGAGCCGGAGCTGGTGCAGGAGGTGGAGCGGTACCAGCTAGATATAGTTGGGCTCACCTCCACGCACAGCATGGGCTCTGGAACCAAGCTCCTGGAGAAGGGTTGGACTTTGTCCTTTTCTGGAGTTGCCCAGGGTGAGAGGCGCTGGGCGGGAGTGGGGATACTCACGAGCCCCCGGCTGAGCGCCGCTGTGTTGGAGTTTTCCCCGGGGAACGAGAGGGTCGCCTCCCTGCGCCTACGGGTTGCGGGGAGTAAGGCTCTGACTGTTGTTTGTGCTTATGCACCGAACAGCATTTCGGAGTATCCGGCCTTCTTGGAGTCGGTGGGAGGGGTCCTGGAAAGGGCGCCGCCTGCCGACTCCATAGTTCTCCTGGGAGACTTCAACGCTCACGTGGGCAATGACAGAGAAACCTGGCGGGGCGTGATTGGGAGGAACGGCTTGCCCGATCTGAACCCGAATGGTGTTTTGTTGTTGGACTTCTGTGCTAGCCACAGTTTGTCCATAACGAACACCATGTTCGAACATAAGGTGGCTCATAAGTGTACCTGGTACCAGAACACCTTAGGCCGGAGATCAATGATCGACTTTGTAATCGTATCATCTGATCTGCGGCCGTATGTCTTGGACACTCGGGTGAAGAGAGGAGCAGAGCTGTCAACTGATCACCACCTGGTGGTGAGTTGGATCAGATGGCGGGGGACTCGGCTAGAGAGACCTGGCAAGCCCAAACGTGTAGTGAGGGTGAACTGGGAACGTCTGGCAGAGGATCCTGTCCGGGAGGTCTTCAACTCCCACCTCCGGAAGAACTTCTCACAAATCCCGAGGGAGGCTGGGGACATGGAATCCGAGTGGACCTTGTTCAAAGCCTCTATTGTGGACGCGGCTGCTCGGGGCTGTGGCCGGAAGGTCATCGGTGCCTGTCGTGGCGGCAACCCTAGAACCCGGTGGTGGACACCGGGGGTGAGGGTAGCCGTCAAACTGAAGAAGGAGGCCTTTCGGGCCTGGCTGGCCCAGGGGTCTCCTGAAGCAGCTGACGGGTACCGGCGGGCCAAAAGGGCTGCAGCGACGATGGTCGCGGAGGCTAAAACTCGGGCATGGGAGGAGTTCGGGGAGGCCATGGAGAAGGACTTTCGGTTGGCCTCAAGGAAGTTCTGGCAAACCATCCGACGGCTCAGGAAGGGAAAGCAGGGTCTACCTCAGGCTGTTCTCAGCAGGGGGGGGGAACTGCTGACCCGGACTGGGGACATCGTCGGGCGGTGGAAAGAGCACTTTGAGGAACTCCTAAACCCGGCCAACATGTCCCCCGGAGAGGGGGCAGCGCCGGAAGACTTTGGGGTGGATTCACCCATATCCCTGGCAGAGGTCGCTAAGGTAGTCAAAAAGCTCCTTGGTGGCAAGGCGCCAGGGGTGGATGAGATCCGCCCTGAGATGCTGAAAGCGCTGGACATTGTTGGGCTGTCTTGGTTGACACGCCTTTTCAGTGTCGCATGGGGGTCGGGAACAGTGCCCATGGACTGGCAGACCGGGGTGGTGGTTCCCATCTTCAAGAAGGGGGACCGGAGAGTGTGCTCGAACTATCGTGGTATCACACTGCTCAGCCTCCCGGGAAAAGCTTATGCCAGGGTGCTGGAGAGGAGGCTCCGACCGCTTGTCGAACCTCAGATTCAGGACGAACAGTGCAGATTCCGTCCCGGTCGTGGAACAGTGGACCAGCTCTTTACCCTCGCAAGATTACTGGAGGGGTCCTGGGAGTTTGCCCAACCAGTTTACATGTGCTTTGTAGACCTGGAGAAGGCTTTCGACCGGGTCCCTCGGGGGGTTTTGTGGGGGGTGCTGCAGGAGTATGGGGTGCCGGACCCGTTGGCACGGGCCATCCGGTCTCTGTACGCCTGCAGTAGGAGCTGTGTTCGTCTCCTCGGTAGTAAGTCAGACACGTTCCCGGTGGGTGTTGGCCTCCGCCAGGGCTGCCCTTTATCACCGGTCCTGTTCGTGACCTTCATGGACAGGATATCTAGGCGCAGCCAGGGGGCGGAGAGGATCCGGTTCGGGAGTCTCGGGATCGCCTCTCTGCTGTTGAGCAGTAAAGTAGCACCACTCTGCAAGATTGTTCATTTCCTCTCTATAGGAAGTCTTATCATTGCTTGTAATCTGGCAGATGATGGTTGCATCATCTGCAAAGCTTCCCAACAGAGTTCTCTTCATGTTGGGTAGAAGCTTCAGTCTTTATTAGAGACCGTTTCATAACCAGTTGAACAGTAACTTTAGTCATCAAGGTAGGGCTGAAGTGAAAGTTTAAGGTAACAGTTTAGTGAAACGTTGCCTGGTTTATTTTATTCCCTGGTTTTATTTTTCCTTTGCTCCCTCATTTCTATCTCAGTTGATCTCATTGCTTCCTACCCGAGTGAGAAAAAAAAAGTGTTTGTGGAAGCAGGCTGTCACTCTGTGGAGGAAGACACTTGGCTGTCAACAAGATTTAGTTTGCGTAAATTATTAATGCCAGAGGAGCGGGAAGACGGATGTTTAATGTCCTGAGCACCTACAGTACATCAGCCTAAAGGCCACTGCACATTTTGATAATACAATGTGCAGTTTTATTTGTGAGGAGAATTCAAGAGGAAGAAGGCAAATAAGCCACAGAAAATATGGAAATGATGGATGATAAAATAACTCAAGGACAAAGCACAATAATAACAATCCCCAACCTGTCACTTTTGGACCATACATTTCAGGTCTGTTGACAAACATTATTAAAGAGTGAAATGAAAAATCTGCCAATCCTAAATCAGTATAAGAGGCAGTTTTACTGCCGTGTCTGCAAACATTCAGACGTAAACAGACCTTTAACAACATGAAGAAACACCACTATCTCTATTTGTTTTTTCTGTGTCCTGTAAATCAATTGGTCAGGGTTTTTCTCTTGGATCATGGGTTGGGCCTTTAAAATTCTTCCCATCTAGTCCTTTCAACAAATTACGAACTCGATGCTGCTTAAATGTGAATCCTGAAACCGTTTATACACTTGGAAGTTAATTGAAATTTATTTCCAGGAATAAGCTTGGCTGGAAAGTTGACATTCTGCCAGAAGAAAAATCCATTTTCTGACCTTGATTTGAATAAATGTTTTCCTACATGTCTTTACGAAAGAGTGTTGTAACTAGTTTAATAAACCACAGAATGATCAACCATTGAGCAGACAGGGGCCCTTTAAAGCTCATCCAAATTGGACCCTGACTCCAGCTCAAGACACATTTTACTTTTTCCATCCATCCATCCATTTTCAATACCGCTTATCCTCATTAGGGTCGCGGGGGCGCTGGAGCCTATCCCAGCTGACATAGGGCGAAGGCAGGGGACACCCTGGACAGGCCGCCAGTCCATCGAGGGCACATGTAGGGACATACAACCATTCACTCTCACATTCACACCTATGGGACATTTAGAGATCAATTAACCTGCAGCATGTCTTTGGACTGTGGGAGGAAGCCGGAGAGCCCGGAGAGAACCCACGCTGCCACGGGGAGAACATGCAAACTCCACACAGAAGGACCGCTCCGACCGGGAATTGAACCCGCGGCCCTCTTGCTGTGAGGCGACAGTGCTAGCCACTACACCACCGTGCAGCCATTTTACTTTTTGTCAAAGATTAATCAAAATACCTCCATGAACTCAGAAGTCTGCGGTTTCTAAACCAATAGTGAGCACGACATGAGATCTTCAGGAAACCTAAAGAACAGAACATCATTTGCATATTTATTTAGCTTCATGAGTACATTTTAATAAGACAAAAAGTAATATATCCACAAACACTACAGGAAGTTCTGAATGTCATCCTTTTCACGTTAACATCCACAGACAAGGCGTAGAAATATTAGATGCAACAGAGACGCACAATATCAAAGCTATAAATAAATAGATGATGTTAAGGGGGCCAGGTTTTGGTAACAGAGGCTGAGACAGGGGTAAAGTCACTGAGGTTTATTGGAAATTTCCAATAACATAAGCAGGCAGGTAGACAGGCAGGTAAGCAGGCAAGCAGGCAGGCAGAACTCTGGAGCTGGAGTCGGGGCAATAATCCAGCTGCTGGTCCTGGGCAAGAAGACAGGCACGGTTAGGACATGGAATCAACAGGACGTTTTCGGAATCTCAATAGTTACGTCTTAGCGGCAGCTAGAACTAACTTGAACTGAGTCTATAGTCCGGCCCAGACTGAGAGCAGGAGTGGAGCTTTTGAAGGCAGCTGGTCCATCAAGCCCCAACTCCAGCACACCAGGTTCACATCAGCAACTAGCCACCTACACACCAAGAGAGAGATAGAGCCTAGTAGGCAGGTGAGGAGGAGGGCACGACAGATGAACTAAATCAGACTTCAGACAGGATATTGTTAAGTCTTGATTTCTTCCTGTAGTGTGTGTGGATTACTGAACAGAGGTGCTGTTAGCTTTCTAAAATTCCACCTCATTGTTATTGTTTAATTCACCCAAATACGAGTGCTTGTGTGAGCAGGATGTCCCTCTGTGGAGGAAGACTCTTTGCTGGAGGACAGGATTTAAAAAGGACACCAGGTGCTTTCTGGTATTAGTATTCTGGAGGGGAAACCTCTTTTCACAGCTGGACATGAATAGCTTCACCACATTTACATTTGGTTTATTGGCTCAACATTTCTAAACATTACAGGTTTCCTGCAGCTGATAAAATTCTCCAACTCATTCTGGGGGAATCTTGTCTGCACCTGGTGCAGTTTACTGCTTGTCATCTCAGCATTGGAGCTTGGCTCAGCGAGTGCCATTACTGACAGTGGCAAGGTAAAGTAGCAAGGCTTTGGCAAGCACTCAGTGGGTAGAGCTGTCCTTTTAACCACAAGGTGTGTCGGCATGTCCAAGTGTTTCCCTCATTACATCTTAGTCCCTCCCACAAGGGATGCATGGAAACCATTTCAGGCAAGTGGAAACGAGGAAATATGATTTTAAAGAATGAGATGTCACATGATATTTAAGACTACAGCGCTGATCACAGCTGGATCAGCTGTCTGCACATTTGGACTGTACTAATGCTAATAAAGAGACAGTTATCAACACTGTCAGAACGGCAATGTTTTCTCACTTTAGC
Source organism: Cyclopterus lumpus (assembly GCF_009769545.1). Classification (NCBI taxonomy): domain Eukaryota; kingdom Metazoa; phylum Chordata; class Actinopteri; order Perciformes; family Cyclopteridae; genus Cyclopterus; species Cyclopterus lumpus. Next base: position 24,625,487 of record NC_046971.1, read on the forward strand.
CTGTGTGTGAATGACAACCAGCAGTCTGTATTAAAATATATATTTAACAAGATGGTGTATCAGTAAACAAAGAAAATAAGATGGACTGGTTTTACAATATGAACTGTTGTTTAAACAGGATTTACTCAGGAGAATGCTGATGTGCTTCGAGGGGTAAGGAATCATGCCTGCCTGCTACACATAACAAATTACAATATACATAGCTTTGTACCATATGACACATATAAATGATGCATCAGTTATGCTACAGTACCACCTGGAAAAGAAAAAGTGTGAATCGTTCCTCCTCAAACTGCATTTATTACTCTAATATGTACTGTATGTAATATATGCTCTATTGATAATAGTATTTTATATTTGTACATATTAGTTGTAAAAATATATAAATCTGATATAAATATATTATTCATATCATATGTTTTAATATAACATTACTCGACTTGTGAATCGCTGCAAATCAAGTTTCAGGTTTCTTTTTACAATTTCAAGTTGTATTGTCACATACACATTTATACAGCATGAAATTAAATTCTTCGATGCCTAGCTCCCGAATCAACCTAACAAAAAGAAGGTGCTTTACCAGCTGATGCCATCCAACAACACTTACTGCAACAGTGCTATTCAATATGTTTGGCTGATGGCATAATTGAACTGGTAGAGGTACGGGATCATTTCCCCCGAAATTCCTCTCTTTAATGTGACACTTTAAAACACTTTACAAAGTGCTATAATATTTTCTGAAAAACAAAGAAATCAAATAAAAAGAGAACCAGCAATGAGATACATTATAAAAACATAAGGGATTTGGAACTACTATGGAATCATCATTATAATGGTCATTCGTGCATTCTGGAAATTAATTTTAGACATTCAAAATCCTAAAGAAAATATATATTTTTTCTAAGAAAATGTACCTTGACACTTATTGTGTTGTATTTTATTGAGTGGTTCCATCATTCCAATAGAGCTCCATTGTTCTGTGAAAGAGAACATCTGTTGTCTCATCAATGTATATTTTAAATCTGTCGTCTCATCAATGTATATTTTAAATCTGTCGTCTTATCAATGTATATTTTACTACATTGGCGACTGTGGCTCAGTGGTGAGCAGGGTCGTCCTTCAATCAATGATTCGGCGGTTCGATCCCCGGCTCTGTTAGCCAACGTCGATGTGTCCTTGGGCAAGACCCAAAATTGCTCCTGCAGCTGTTCTACTGTGTGTGAATGTTAGTTAGTCCTGATGTGCAGGTGGAACCTTAGCTCCTCCCATCAGGGTATGAGTGGGTGTGAATGGGTGAATTAGGTGAATCATGTAGGGTTAAATTGCTTTGAGTGGTCAGAAGGCTAGAAAAGAGATAAACAAGTACAGGATCATATAAAGACATTTTTAGTTGTGCAGGTAATAAAACCCTCAGTGATGACTATTCCCATTGGTAGGGTAGTTTAAAGGTGAAAAGATGGTTAACCAAGGGCTTAACTGTACATAGGTGGGGAACTGGGCTCGTCGTGGATGATATGTGCTAAGCTATAGCTCATCTTAAAACGTCAACTGTTTAAAATGTGTTGGATCATTAGACAATGATAGACACACCGACAAGCTAGTTATGACCGTTAACCAATATAATATTATGACGTTCCTAAGTTAAATTGGTTTTGCTCTCAAAATGCAAGAAGACGTTACCAACCTGCGTGGTTGAAACTTGCAGTTCTGAAAGTTAAATTGCACAACTTTAGGTTAACGTGTACGTTTATTTAATTTAAGTCATTTTTTCTTATCCGATAACTTGATTATTAGATGGAATAATCAGTAGAATACTGGATTACTACAATAATTAATAGCCGGGGCCCTAGTCACAGCTGACATTACACTACTCTTGTGAACTATATGGTGTCAGTGGTTCAGAAAACCACCACTCAAAGCAGTGTATCACTAAAAGTAACGATACAAAAGAGTTGTGACAGAGACACTTCAACAAATGTGTTTTATTTACTTTTTTCAAAATACTGAAAGAAAATCCACTGCACTGCACATACTATAAAATCCCAACCAATAATCAGAGCGCCACTTAAAAAAAAAATCAATACATTTGAAAATCAGTGATTGCAGATCATTTATAGCGCAACAAACCAGCAGCTCTCCAAGGCTAAATAATGACACACACGTTCACTCGCAGGTCCAAGGGAGTTGTACAATGCTAGTATCAGCCAATTCACACACTGTAATTATTCTTTATAACAGTCAAAGTTATTTCAAAGTGTTTGTTCAATTATGCAGCACAAAAATAAGTGGGTCAGTACAATTCAGTATTGTCATTGAATTGTTGTCCCTCCAGTAGTTGTCGGAGACTTTTTAACCATAGAGGACATTTTACTTGGTGGCATTTTCTTTTTTCTGTGTACTCTTCTTTCATACAAATATTTTCTGTAAGCAATGCACAAACGTACCCACACATCCAGACAAATCAAAACATAGTGAAATGAAGACTTTAAATACACACAGTGAATTTACAAAGGCAACATATTGTTCTACTTCTACTTACATAGAACATTATAATCACTTTATCATCAAATGAATTCCTCTTTGTGTGTGTGTGTGTGTGTGTGTGTGTGTGTATCCAAATGAGAAAGTAAAAAAACAATGAGCTTTTCAACAAAACAAGGTTTTAACTTTTTGCATTTACATGATGATATTCAGCTCACCTTCCACCCGTTTTCAGTCTCAGTCTAAAGCTTGTGAATCCAAATAACAATCGTTGGGCACAAAGGGAACGTAGTAGGAGAATGATAGGAGGAGCTGAGGCAAGCAAACGCTTATCAAGACGTATGGTCAAAAGAACCTATCATTTCTTTAGTATCATGCAGTTTTGAAAGAAAAGACAGCAATTATTGTCCTTTGGATGTCAACTTTTAAGCTGAACAAACCTTTTTTCCTTCTTTTTTTGTAATGGAGCAAATCATTATGTGCAACGGGACAAAAGGTTTCTATGAGTGACAAACCCACAGAGATGTATCGCCACCACTTTGCACTCAATTCAATAGAGCTTTTTGAAATATTTAAGCTAATTTCATTGTTTTTGTTTACCAACAAGGTAAAACCACAGCTTTCATCTACCTCCTTTCGAGTCAGAGATGGCTGCTGTTTTTCAGCAGGACAGCTCTGATGAACATACTGTACGCTACACATCCAGCACCACGGGATAAAAACAAGTTAGCAACTAGATGCTCAACATATTGGAACATTTAAAGAACTTTAGACCACTGTGTTAGCTGGTGACTTTCAGCTGAATACATCCGTGGATGGTCTTAGATATTAAACAACAGACTCAAATTGATTGAAGGCTTTTACGAGGAAACCTTCATGTTCTGTTGGTGTTTTCAACAGCTGCCGTCACTCCGAGCAACCACCACGCATTCTACTGAGAGTCACCAGTGAACACGGTCACTGGGTGAACTGAAACACCGGCGGCGTCTATGGCTGTAGCTATTAAACGTATTGACGACCACTGCAGCGGCCATTTTAAAAGTGACTGAAGTCAGAGCTCTGAGACTCTTCAGGGTGTTTGAGGTTCTGCACATGACCACAGACAGCTGATCATCTCGTGACTTGTGTCTCTCTGGTGTAACGTTACATGCTGGGTTTCTCCACCAGCTACTTGTATATACCTGGACACTAAATATTGGACCACTTGCTAATGTATTTTACCCACTTACTAACAGCACAAAGATCTGTGGTGGGTAATGTTCTTGCAAAGCTTGATAAGCTATTGCGTTCCGCCATACTTCAGTAAAAAACTGTGAAAAAGAAATGCACTCCTTTGCTGTACCCAAGTCATCATTGTTTACAAACTGTAAATAGGATGATACATCATTGTTGTGATTACAGCTTATTATGTTCAAAAAATCATTACATTTGCCCAAATATTTTAATACGTCTGTTTTTTAGCCTATTTATTTATATTAAACATCAGCACTGCTACAGTCACAAAGCACATTTTATAAAAGCTCAAAAAAACTGTATATGACCAAGAAACATTTTTCCTTACTCAATAGTAATAAAGCATAAATACACTAATACATTTTGACATTATGTCAAAAGCAACTAGGTCCAGCAAGATCAGTGTAGGCATGCAGTGCATTTTAGAAATTCCAGAAAACAAATCACAACTTCATCATATATCACTTACTGTACATCATCAGTTATAGTAACGATAGTGAAAGAGAAAGTTACAAGAACATGTTTCATTTGTAAAGTCAGACTTTTTAAACTTTAACTTTAAAATTGCTAACTAGATAACAAAAAAAAAGTTATCTTACTAATAAAGTTATTTAAACTCACTTTCTCACATTAAGGATAATGCCAGCGATACATTTATTGTCAATCTTCTCCCCTTATCTCAGTTATGATAGCAAATCAAAGTGTTCTTTTCAAGGTTTGTTCCCTGTAATGAAATGCCATGAGGCATGCAGGGCAGCAACATCAATCGTTTTTTTAAATGTATATTTCATGACGGAAAATGCGATTTCTTCTGACCCTTGACTTTAGAATCTAATCAGCAGCACAGATTAAAGACCAACTCTCAATGCAGTGAAAATGAACAGGTAGTTCAGTGTAAATCTCTACGTCCTGAGGAGAGGCTTTTAGCCTTATTAAAGCACTAATGAGGGCTCTAGCAGCGCTCAGGTCAGAGGGTACAAATGATATACAATGTCAAAGAAATGCACTCCTGTACAGTATATTTCTTTATACTTATGTTTGTCAGGATATACAAGGTATACCACGTTTCAGTTCATAGTGGATGTCTTTTGAATGTGTGGGAGCTTACGTACAGTATCTGGTAAAAATGTGAACTTTACTGCGTTTAAATGCGATAGCATTCTGACAACTATACAGTTCAGGAGAAAACACCATCTTTTTAATATTTTGGGAAAACTGTTTTCAGTCAAAGAATATGTCTATATATGGTTTGTCCATATATAACAAGCAAATAAACACCAGTCAGTGTATCCATGTTTTCCACACTCATTAAAGCGGACTACATGTTAACATCTAACAGGTTCAATGAGCAGACAAACATTTTACTTTTTATGAGACTATATACAGAAATATAAATAAATGATCAGGGTGTATTTTAAATTTCTTTCAGTTTTGGGTATTAATGATATTGATGATTATGATGATATCACTGTTCATGAAAAGGATGAAACACATAATGTTATGTTGATTATTTAATATCAACACATTTTATTCAACGGATCAGTATTTTAGATTTTGCTAAAAAATAGAAGTGGTAATAGTCAAAATAGAAGATTATGTCTTCAAAAAGTCATATTATATGTCTCTCTCAAGGCTTTGGGGAAACAACGAGAATAACATTTGTTCATAGAAAGAAAAACCTGCCAGCTGTTTGTCGTAATGACTGAATGAAGTATTAATTTACAATAATCCACCCTCTCGCTTACACACACAGTGAGCGATGCAGTCCTTGTCTTAGACCAAAAGTCAAGTTTTTATACCACAAAATATTCTACTTCAATCCATATTTGTTGCGTTTAGTCTAATATAAGATTTGCAGTCTAATAAACTGTTTGCTCCCCTGTACACACCTGTATTAATGGGGCGGTCTAGTATCATAATTTACATGTATATATAATTACAATACCACAATCACTTCATCAAAATCATCATTAAAAATAAATTCCCAGTTTTTAAAAGGTCATAAAATTTTGAAACTTCATTCAAAAACCTCAATCAAAGCTTTATATAAACAATAAAAATTAAAAAAAAAAAGCTTATGTTGCCGCAATGTCTCCATCACATATATGTATTTGTATTGACCGAAAACGGATTTTGGCCATGAGCAATTCACTGGATGGAAACTGATCAATGTAATAGTTTTGTTTGTTTGTTTGTTTGTTTGTTTGTTTGGGGGGGGGGGGGGGGGGTGCTGACAAATATATCCTACAATGTGGCACAATGCATAAGTTTCCATGCTCTCCTACTAATCGCATGTTGTAAATCTGTCTGCTAAGTGAACTGTCGTATCATTTAATGAAGTCAAAACCAACTCCTCATCACTAGATGGCATCGTCTCAGCTGGACCCAAACCAAAGCTAAAAGCTAGAATGATGTCGATGGGATGGTCTGCTGTCTTGCCATTGGGTGTTGCTGTCTCCTGATGACCACTTCCATTCTGCTTAGTAGTCATATCGGTGGCAGTATTCGAGAGGTCTCTCCCTGCGTTTTCATTGGTTCCATTGCTATTGGCCTGGGAGGCTCGGGGGTCTCGGATGGTGCCGAAGCCCGTCTGGACCATTGACAGCGTTCTCTGATTTCCCTCTGGCCGTTGGCAGTGGTAAAGCCCGCGAAATGCTGAGCGAAACTTCTGAGACATGGCATTGTATATCACAGGGTTTATAGCACTGTTGGCATAGATGCATGTCCGACAAAACAGGACGAACCAGGCATCCAGATAGGGCGTGGGCACAAAAGAGTTGATCAAAACTAAAGTCCGGTAGGGCATCCACAGTAGAGCAAATAGGATCACCACTACTGCCAGCATCTTTGTCACCTGTGGGGAATAAAGAGAGATACCGCCCGTTGAGACCCCATCAAACAGATGTGATAGGAATTATTGTGTAAATAAAGCCTCTAAGGCTGGGTTGCACCAACAAGGATTCATTTTTAAACCTGATGAGATCATGATTTAACTTTAAATCATGTTGCACCAAACCATAAGGCAGGGTATGCATTAGGGCGGGCTTAATGAAGCTCAAGCGGAAACTTTTAAATAGGTTCTCCTCTCTGCTGCTGTCAGTTGTCATTTCAGCTCTAACAGTTGGGACCCTCCTCCACCCAGTCACCTCCAATCAGCATCGGTCCTGCTCCTCTTTCATCATCGGATTGCAGAAACTCCCTTCTTCACCACCGCCACCAGTGTCTGGACTGATTCTGCCTATCAGACCTCAGCATCACTACCCCTTGATTATCCTAATTCAGTATGGAGTCCAATCCCCAAAGACGTTGCACTATTCAAATGTTATGCAATTGTAATAAATTATTGTTAAATTCTAAACAAGTCTCTCCTGATTGAACTGTGATTGACGGGTCGCTGCCACTACCAAAGCCTAATGTGCTTAATGAGCATCACGCTGTATAGAAGAAGACTTGAAACTAGCATGTTTACAATGTTTACTGAGGGAATAAATCAAGTGAGAAGTCGTCGCCCACCACAAACAGTTATTTATAGTAGCAGATGGGGGATCGGAAATGCACTCAGTGTGTGTAAGAGTAGTGAGCGAGAAGTCAGCAGGCAATGGCAGTATAAAACAGGAAATAAAAGGTGTTTTGGGAAAGCGTCAGTCACCATAGTTATGGCCGCATGCTTGAAGACCAGGAAAGGTCTTCAAGCATGCAGCCATAACTTGGCCACCAAAATATTATGCAGTTTGCTGCAGCAGAATGCCAGATAAGCACACACACACACACACAGAGGTGCACTCTCACTCACTTAGAAATGCGCACAAAAGGATGCACACACACACATGACCAATCTCATGATCTTCCTGGCAGAGATGATAATAATAATTAGCATATATTAATGGTAATATCAAGTATTTCGGCATAAGCCAAAGTATCGGACAAATTAAAATGTTGACCTGATGATAGTGCAAGATGAAAAGTCAGGAGAACGTTAAATTCATCTTGAGGAGAACATTAATCTCCATACCAAATTTCACCGCAATTCATGGCAGCTGATGGGATTCCATTTGACTAGAGTGGGTGACAAACATACGAAACGGCCACCAACCAAGAGATCTAAACGGACAGCAAGGACATTCAACCTCAAATGGCACAACACTGTAGTGTCAGAAAGGTGTCTCCACCACACCTCTCCACTGGCTGGTTACTATGGTAACAGCTCAGACATTTTCTGAACCCCTTCAAGACAGGGGAGGGGAATAGAGCTAGTCGGCATGTAAGACTCAAGTGAATAGTCTTATTAGTGGCCAATAACACACCTACTCCCCTCCCAGTCTCACACTGTAGCCCCGTTCTGAGTTGATACCAGTTATCATCATGCCAACGCCTCTTTGCAGTAAAATGCTTTTTGAGATAAGGGTCCATGTCCATGCCATAAGCAGTGAGCCAGTGACAGTCCCCTCGGCAGGTACTTAAAAAGGATGAAGAACAAAGCGTTTAATTGAATACAAAGAAGGCGTTGAAGAGGGCTTTCTAATTATCTCTCTGATGCCATGAGGAGACAGAAAGCATTGGAGTGACATTTTAAAAAATGCATATTAAGACTGTAATTGTGTGGCAGCAGGATACATGACTCCGGCATGGCAAACAAATTGTCTTTTCAGCTTGCAAACAGCATCCACTCAGACCGAGTCCAGAATCCAGTGGATGCAGTTCAGCCCGCTGAGCCAAAGAATTCACATTTAGCCTCTGATGCTATTGACCCGCCCGGGGAAACAATGACCACGCTTCCCCATCTCGCCTCCTCAACATGCACTTGAGGAGATCACAGATATTAAGAGAGTCTCAGAGATTAAAACCATACAATCTCACATTGTATTGTATTAATATCTAATCATAAAAGTGCCATTCTTTGGCATACACAAGTTTATCAAACTCCTATCAGATTGAGTTTGCCTATCAAAAGAATGAAAGAGCATGAAGTGCCCATTGAAGAACTGAGAGAGCAAAACCATCCGCGGTATTAAGAAAACTTCAATGTAAATCCCAAATTACATTATGCAAATCGTCTGCTCCTAAATGGAGCCTCTTGAACACACGAGATTAAGATCTTCTCTCTGCTCTCGCCAAAGAGTTCAGTTACACCCAGGCCCGTGTGCCTGCAGAGACACTCGCGACACAGTGAGAGTCACACAGTGGCTCAGAAACAGCCTAAGTCAACGGTTGCATGTTAAAGCATTCAAGACCCATTCAATTAAAGGGTTATTGTATGATCTGTGATTTTGCACAACCTGCACATGGAATTATTCTTAGTTTGAAGTATTTAAAAGGCATCTAGCAGTCATGAAGTAAAATGTCTTTCTGCTGAGACATTGTTTAAGTGAATAGCAATTAGGGCACATTCACAGCTCAGATGGGCATGAAACAAAAGTACGAAACATGAGCAACAGTGTTGGAAAATATCGGGTTATTTGTAATTACAAGCCTATGTACATTGAAACCTTAAAGCTGCCAAAACAAATAGTTGTATATCAATAATGTCAAAATGAGTCATTTAAAAAGGCCCACAGGAATTCATCTGTACTTGTTTAGCGCTTTTCTAGTCTTCTGACCATTTAAAGTGCTTTAACACTGCATGACATCATTCACCCATTCACACCATTCATACACTGGTGGGAGGGGCTAAGGTTCCACCTGCCCATCAGGACTAACTAACATTCACACACACATTCATACACTGTAGGCACAACTACGGGAACAATTTGGGGTTAAGTGTCTTGCCCAAGGACACATCGACAGGGTCTAGTGGAGACGGGCATCGAACCGCCGATCTGATTGAAGGACGACCCTGTTCACCACAGTCGCCCCATTATCACCTGACTATATAGTTCCTCTCAGCTGTAGAGAACATTTTAGTTTCATAGACTTTGTTTTGGTTTTACTCAAGTCAAATTGTGTGTATGGTTCCCTTCCCTGCCCTTATCAACCTCATTTCCTGGGGCTTACAAGCCCACTGTGCTGTACCTTACCAGCACCAAAGAGCAAAGTGACAAAGTTAGCACCTAGCTGGTGAACACAGTGGAGCATCTGGTAGTAAAAGAGACCAAAACAGTGGTAATAGTCAATGTTGGACTTGCATTCATCAGGTGGATACAAACAGGACTCCAGGGCAAGGCCACTTAACCTTTGACGTTCAAATAAAACAATGATTTTAAGTCCATGGAAGTAATTAATTTAACTTAAGGGTTAAGGATGGTTTAATTTGTAAATATGTTTTTAAGAAAGAATGAAAAGCACAATACTTATTATATATTAATTTATAAATAATGTATTGGTATTTACAAATTCCCAACATTCCTCAACCAGAGGAGAAGACACGCCACAGCCCCGTCCAAAATAGAAAAAGAAAAAGTGCTAGTTCATCAAAGAATAATGCATAAAAAGTGTTTGGTTTTGTTCTTATGGAGTGGAGTTTCTGGAGAAATTATCTCTGATGTATTCTGCAATCAAAAAAAGGATAACGATAGTTTGTGAAACATCTATCAAATTGTCCACAGCAATTAATCGTTTGACCTGTAATTAATAGCTCAAGCTGCTTTCTGTGTAGATTCCCATCTTTATAAACTACATTTTGTATTCATGCTAATTCTATTCTAATCAGTCTGTACTTCAGCTGTGCTTCATTGTTACAGAACCACACACACAGAAACTGTAATTTTACATTTGATAATTTAGCATTAGACTGATGTACACACCATTATGTTGCTGCTTTGAACTGCATCTAGATAAAAAGAAAAAAAAGCCTGTACTCTACATCTCTCTTGTTCCCCGCTCACCTGACACACAATCTGAAGTAATTGCTGTCCCACCTATCGATCCATAATATACACACTCTCTCAAACAACCACAGCATAGTATCAGCATACACAGTACTGCGTGATTGCTGTAGAATGTCTTTTTTGTGTTTTTGACCCGTGGTTTTTAAATCCTTTGCCTTGGATTTATTTGACAGCCGTAAGTGATTCAATAGTTTCATATAAGTTTGGCCCATGGCTGAAAATGAGTTCCTTTTCTCTTAAAAGGTGCAATGTGTCCATTGGACCTGGAGGTGTCTGATGCCTGGTGAGCCCTGCTGATCGCCCCGCCCCCCCTCCTCTCTACCTCCTTCTGTTTCATGGATTGGAGTTCCATTCATACATTGTCATATTCATGTAATGTGTTTATGTAACTTTGTAAATGCTGTTCATTCTGTACACATGACATCTATTGCTTCTGTCCATCCGGGGAGAGGGATCCTCCTCTGTTGCTCTCCTGAAGGTTTATTCCCTTTTTTCCCTGTGAAAGGGTTTTTTTTGGGAGTTTTTCCTGATCCGATGTGAGGTCAAAGGTCAGGGATGTCGTACGTGTAAAGATTGTAAAGCCCTCTGAGGCAAATTTGTAATTTGTGATATTGGGCTATACAAAATGAACTGAATTGAATTGTGTAGTCACTGGACACCTGTTCCAAAGAAAAAGGGGCAGCATTTGACCTTCTTCTACTGGGTCGAGGCAATCTGAATTTACATTTATGTATTCGGCAGAAGGTCAAAACTAATACTTCTTTACAGTCTTTTGATCATTTTAGTTATTTCCTAAATGTTGTAAACAAAAATTCTCGCCAGATCTTGGTTGAGCCTTGAAGAGGAACACACCTTTACACTGATTAATTCATAACCTACTGGGGGGAGTAGAAAGAAATACAGTAAATGTGTCAGGCAAACTCTTGTTTATTTTGTATAGAATATGAAAAATCTATATATAGTTCTATGGTTTTAAAATGTGGACACAAAACCACTCCCTTCTGGACCAAAAATAACGTTGACGTAACCCTTCTGAGTGGCTTATGAAGGAAGATGCTTTCAAGTCCAAAAAGCCTGTGAGAACGTATTCTACATCTGAGAGCATAGAGACAAAGCAGCAATGCAGCAAGCGTGCAACCCAGGTGAGAGAGGGCTTTCTCAGTAAGAAGGCTCTTTGACTGCTCAGCCTGTGGAAAAGAAGCCATTACCACCACGATTGCCTTCAGAGCCTTATAACAGCCAGGAGTGCGGGCCGATAAGAGGCCACTTTTCTGAGGCTATGGTTAGCAGGGGCATCATCACCATGCTGTAAAGAGGGATTCACGGCCTCTATATTCCCAGCAGATCACACACGCAGCCAAAGACGTGACCAGGGTCAACTGTGACTAAAGCTATCGCACAGCAATTACTTGATAGATAAGACAAGATGTAACAGCAAGAAAAGAGAGCGCACAAGGGGTTAATAGAAAAGGGGGGTAAATGTTGGATGAGGCAGAAACCTGTTTCCTGGAGGAGAGTGCGCTCTTTGGCCGGGCCTGGCGACCTCCCTTCCCCGCATCCGAGGCTTCCCTGCAGCTCCGACGTAGTGTGGTGGTGGTGCTGGTGTCACAATGGTTGGACAGAGGGCTGCAGGGACACAAGTAGCATGTCAGATGTGTTGGTTGGTTTGGTTTCTTGATTAATATTAAGCTGTTAGGAGGTGGTTTGCGCTGTGTTGTTTTTTATAGGATTTGAAATCCTGCAAAAAGGCTTAACTAATATTGGTTTTTGAATGCAGGCCACACACCTTTGAATTAAAACTAACCTTAACATTTCAGTGTATTTCCATCAGTGTCGGCTGGTAAAGGTCATCAATCTTTCATCTAAACTAAGTGTTCAACTCTCTACAAGTAAGAGAAATCCTGACTTGGTTTTGGTCATTATCCAAAACCACTGAAGCCTAAAACCACTGAGTCTGTCATTTCACTTGTTAGATACCTGCATATTGTAAGATCCTTGCCTCCAGTTTGTATTGCAGGCTTTTTTTATATAAATATTTAAGCTCAAAAGGCCAAGTTGAAGTAAAATAATACCTATTGACATCATCAAGGATATTCTCTCAGGCTTGACAAAGTGCTTTCAGAGCCACAAAAGACATTGTACAACTTTATGATGAATAAACTGATACATTACATGCATGAAATTGGTAGAGACCCCTTATTAATGAACAAATCAATGTATTAATATACTAAGACCTTTTTTTAAGTACCTGAGGTAGAGGACCCGTGCTATCAAGCCATACAGCACGATGGCGAAAAGCAGCGGTATGACATAGAAAATGGCAAAGTCGATGAGGTAGATTGGCAGGTAGAGCTCCCGTTTCACTTTGTAGCCACACTGCACATGTCCGTCCTGGCTGACCTGAATGTCACAGTTATCAGGACACTGTTATAAAACAGGCTGGTGGCTCTGGGCTGAGATGCACAATAATGCATAATAATCTTTCACATCTGAACACAATGATGCTACTCTCAGAAATGGCACCGAGCTCTTAAAAAGCTGTTCACATTCCCCCTGCAGTTGAACCAGCATACAGACAAAAGAGGCTTGGTAATCACAAATGTTTTATTCCACTGTGTATGCCTCATGTACTAATATATATATATATATATATATATATATATATATATATATATATATATACATACATACACACACAGATATACAGACATACCTATATAGCACGGGCACGGGCCGAGGAGGTGGAGTGGCAGCCATCTTTGACTCAAGCCTATTAATAAATCCTAAACCTAAATTAAACTCATTTGAAAGCCTTGTTCTTAGTCTTGTCCAACAATGGACAACAATACAATTATATTTGTTATAGTGTACAGGGCCCCAGGTCCATATTCTGAATTTCTATCAAATTTAGTCCTTAAAATTGATAAGGTTATTATTGTAGGAGATTTTAATATTCATGGATGTTGATAATGATTGCCTTAGTACTGCATTTATCTCATTGTTGGACTCGATTGGCTTCTGTCAGAGAGTACAGAAACCCACTCACTGCTTTGGCCACACCCTCGACCTTGTTCTTACATATGGCATTGACATTGAGCATTTGGAGGTCTTCCCACAGAACCCTCTTCTGTCAGACCATTACCTCATAACTTTTGAGTTTATACTCCCGGAGTGTACACCGTTAGTCAAAAGTTTCTACACCAGATGTCTAACTGACAGTGCTGTAGCTACATTTAAAGAAGCGATTCCTTCTGCATTTGATTCAATACCACGTCTCAATATAACAGAGGACCCCTGTGCTAACTTTAGCCCGTCCCAGATTGATCATCTTGTCGATAGTGCTACAGGCTCACTCTCCCATCAACATTGACCAATTGTCTTCAACGGTTTCTACTTCTAAACTTTCTACCTGTCTCTTAAAGAAGTTTTACCTTTAATTGGCACCTCTCTGTTGGATATTGTTAATGTGTCTTTGCTAACAGGCCATGTACCACATTCCTTCAAAGTAGCTGTAATTAAACCTCTCCTGAAAAAGCCCACTCTTAATCCAGAGGTGTTGGCTAACTACAGACCGATCTCTAACCTTCCCTTCCTCTCTAAGATCCTTGAGAAAGTAGTCGCAAATCAGTTGTGTGACTTCCTACATCAGAATAGTTTATTTGAGGAGTTTCAGTCAGGATTTAGAAAACACCACAGCACAGAGACAGCACTGGTTAACATTACTAATGACCTCATAATTGCATCAGATAAAGGACTCATCTCTGTACTGGTCTTGTTATATCTTAGTGCTGATAAAGGACTCATCTCTGTACTGGTCTTGTTAGATCTTAGTGCTGATAAAGGACTCATCTCTGTACTGGTCTTGTTAGACCGTAGTGCTGATAAAGGACTCATCTCCGTACTGGTATTATTAGACCTTAGTGCTGCGTTCGACACCATTGATCATGACATCCTATTACAGAGACTGGATCAGTCGATTGGCATTTCACGTACCGCACTAAGTTGGTTTAAATCCTATTTATCAGATCGATCTCAATTTGTATTTGTAAACAATGAAGCCTCGATGACCACCAAGGTTAATCACAGAGTTCCACAAGGTTCTGAAAAACCCCAGAAACTTTCATTGTTGTACAGATGATACTCAATTATATCTATCAATCAAGCCAGAAGAGACCAACCAGCTCGCTAAACTTCAAGCATGTCTTGAAGACATAAACACATGGATGACCTGCAACTTCCTGTGATTAATTTGTGATTACAAACTTTACAATCTGTACACATACGACATCCCTGTCCCAGGACCTCAGATCGGATCAGGAAAAACTCCCCAAAAAAACTTTTCATGGGGAAAAAGGGAAGAAACCTTCAGGAGAACAGAGGAGGATCCCTCTCCATGGATGGACAGAAGCAATAGATGTCATGTGTACAGATGAACAGAGTTACAGAGTTACAACACATTCAATGAATATGACAGAAATTATGAATAATGAGTAGTATGCATGGACCACGATCCAGACCTCCACAATCCATGAAACAGAAGGAGGAAGAGAGGGGGTGGGGGGCATCAGCAGGAGGCAGGGCCATGGAGGCAGGAGGCATCACGAAGAAGGCCGGACCAATGAGGCCAGGACCTTAAGGCAGGCAGCACAAAGAAGAAGGCAGAGCCATTGGGAAGGAGGCCAGGTCCAGGCCAGGGGCTGGATACAGGAAGCAGAGGCAAGGAGGTAGGACCCAGGAGCCAGGACCAGCTTCAGACACAGCCAGGTCCAATGGACCCTATGAGGCGAGAAGGCACAAAGACTCCGGGGAGGAAGTAGAGTTAGTAATGTGCAATGAAGAAACATAAAGGAGAGAGAGAAGAGGAGAGAGGAGCTCAGTGTATCCTAAAACATCCCCCAGCAGCCTATAAGCCTATAGCAGCATATCAAGGGGCTGGACCAGGGCAAACCTGATTCAGCCCTAACTATAAGGGCTATTAAAGAGGAAAGTCTTAAGTCTATTCTTAAATGAGGTGACTGTGTCTGCCTCCCAGACTGAAAGTGGAAGCTGTTTCCATAAAAGAGCTTGATGGGCACTGGCTCCCATCCTACTTTTTAGGACTCTAGGAACCACGAGTACTACAAGCTCCTTAACATATGATCAAGGCTTTCTCGGTGAGGAGAAGTATTTTAAATGTGAATCTTGATTTTACAGGGAGCCAGTGCAGAGCAACTAATATCGGAGTAATGTGATTTCTTTTCTTAGTTTTTGTGAGTACACGAGCTGCAGCATTCTGGATCAACTGGAGGGATTTAAGAGAGTTATTAGAGCAGCCTGATAATAAGGAGTTGCAGTAATCTAGTCTGGAAGTGAACCAGTTTTTCTGCATTGGTTTGAGACAAGATGTGCCTGATTTTTTAAATGTTACGTAAATGAAAAAATGCAGTCCTTGAGATTTGCTTAACGTGGGAGTTAAAGGACAAGTCCCGGTCAAAGATAACTAGAGATTCTTTACAGTGGTGTTGGATGCCAGGGAAATGCCATCTACAGAAACCACTTCACCAGATAATTGATCTCTGAGGTGTTCTGGTCCGAGTAAAATAACTTCAGTTTTGTCTGAGTTTAACATCAGGAAGTTGCAGGTCATCCATGTTTTTATGTCTTTAAGACATTCTTGAATTTTAGCAAGCTGGTTGGTCTCCTCTGGTTTGATCGATAGATATAATTGAGTATCGTCTGCATACAAATTAGAGTTTATGGAGTGTTTCCTGATAATGTTGCCCAAAGGAAGCATATATAAGGTAAATAAAATTGGTCCAAGCTCAGAACCTTGTGGAACTCTGTGACGTTGGTGGTCATTGAGGCTTCATCGTTTACAAATACAAATGGAGATCGATCTGATAAATAGGATTTAAACTTAGTGCGGTACCTGAAATGCCAATCGACTGATCCAATCTCTGTAATAGGATGTCATGGTCAATTGTGTCGAACGCAGCACTAAGGTCTAACAAAACAAACCACTGCACAGTCCCAGATTAAACCAGTGACAGACAAAATGTAATGCAAAATGCAGTGTATTTATCTAACCTGAATGTCCACCAGGAAAAACCACAGCATGCAGTAGACACAGGTGAAGATCCAAACCACGGCAATGATCCGCTTGGCCCGGGACACTGTGCACACTGTCTGAGCCTTCATTGGATGGCAGATAGCTATGTACCTGCATGTGAAGAAGAAATGGAGGGTTCAAACACAACCATGGTTGTCAATGTTTTACCTGTCAACAATCTGTTGTTAGTATCTTCATTCGAGCACTGACCAATGTAATGAAATTATAGGAAGAAACTATTTGTACGCCAAGAGAAGAAGAAAAAAGACTGATGCATGAAGAATCACCTTAATGACTTAGAATCGATTCTTTCACATTCATAAGAGAGCATACAAGAAATAAGCTGATGTTGGGAGACTGAACAAAAGCCACATTTCTCTCCCTCTCTCCTTGCATGTTTTAATTTTTTTCATTTTCATTGCATGCTTTTACTTCTGCTACACTGTGGATTATGTACAAGATCATAACGGACAATGCCAATGAAGCTGAAATGGTAATTCAGTCAGGAAGCCTCTTTACACACTTTTCATTCATAATATCTCTCTCTGTGATTACTCTGTTTAAATGAACCAACCAGATTCTGCAGTTTAGCAGACCTCAGCATCACTACCCCTTGATTATCCTATTTCAGTATGGAGTCCAATCCCCAAAGACTTTGCACTATTCAAATGTTATGCATATGTAATAAATTATTGTTAAATTATAAAAGAAGTGTTTTGTTTAAGTTACACTTTCCATTATTGTCAACCTTTTTCTAAGTAACATTATACAGTTTAACTGTTATTTATGTCTGGTTTTACTACCTGTTGTGCAGCTACTGGTTTACATGTATTTGTCAAACTCCTTGTGGAAGTAAAACATGTCAACCTACACTTTAACAGTGGCATGAGACAGTCCTCTATCCATCAAACACTGTAAAAGGAGAGAATAGATCAAACTGCACAGGACAGGGGATCTTGCATCTTTTCCTTTAACCTGTAACAGACAATGGTGGATCCTGCTCTTGCTGCATGAATGCTCTGCACCATCTGTACAGATACTGTAGTCCAGCCATCCTCAGCCTGTCCCTCTCCGGACTAAAGCCTGGAGAGGACACCCTAGAACTGGGGGCGGTCCGGGGTTTGGCTGCCATCATCTTGGTCATTCCTGCATACCACAGCACCGAGCTGTACCAGCAAAAACCATAGAAGTGGGTGTTGTATCGGTTGGCAAACAGATCCACTTCATCTTCCCCGCCTTTAAAAACAACAGGTGCTCTGAGGCCCACAACTAAAAGCTATCCGCCATCCTGCCACAAACCCCAGCATCAGCATGATGGTCCGCGCCTTCACCATTACAGCCTTCCACAGTTGCAAACTGCTTGCAGCAAGGCCATCTATCTATTGTACGACAGAGTGGCCAGCAGCCTGCACTTTGCCACGATGCAAAAAACACAAAATGGAATAGCTGGATTTGCAAAATATCATGGAATTTGCCAAATTGAGGATTCACATGACTTTAGCCCTGATCTTCCACTCTTAACAGCAAAAGCCCAAGTAAATAAATATGTGACCCATCAGGAAGCTACAGCCAATGAGAATGCAACACACGTGTTGGGAGGAACTTGGGGGAGGGTTCATTCAAACTGAGGAAGTCTGACAATAACAGCAACATTTAGAGCACTTATTTTCCAAAATGATCAAATGTTTTGTTTTACAACTGTATTTAATCTATCTGTGATAAGAAAAATGTGCAATGTTGCATTACATCAAATTAATTAATATTTACATTTTTAATATGTTCCGAAGAATTGTTTATTCATCCACCACATGATTAGACACTAAGATCAATCGGACTGTGTGGAACATAGTCCATTCTCTGGAATTAGCCATGACAATGAGGTCTTTGAGATACTCATGCCTTGATCGTGCAGCAGCTGAGCACAGTGTCCACATATCTGCTACAGACATTGAGGCACTGCTTGCAATGTCTCCCATTACCCGTGTGGAGATCAGAAAGGAAGAACATGGAAATGGCCGAGCCAGTGATGGAGTTCATGAACGCTTCACCTGCCTTGTGAACATAGCAGCTGACAATATGTCACCGTTTGCCTCCTGTGGGGAGATAGATGAAGAGACTTTACTGACAACTAAAGGCACAGTATAGCAATCATGAATAGAAACTGCAATGCCACCAGCTGTGACCACTTAAACTATCAGGGACGGTGTGTGTGTGTGTGTGGGTGCGTGTGTGTGTGTCCGTCCGTCCAGGCAGTCTTAAAACGTCATATACAGTTCGGCCTGAATTCAATCAGAAACCATGGGACGCAGGGGAAGTTTGAGAGGGGCATATGCTCTTTGAATAATGAGAAATGTGTGAAATGGTTTTACTGCAATATAACTGCCACTAGTATAGTAAGCAGTCACGTTGGGTGTGATATTTAAATATCTTTAAAGTTTTCACATGACTTCACAAACTACATAGAGGGAAGGTAGTGCCGTAGTAGCACTTTGGTAGCACTTAAATGTCTCTTACTGATAGCACTTTGTAGTTTAACTTTATTGAAGAAATTGTACTTGCTTGATTCTTGTTGTTCTGAGTTTGGACTCATGGTTGAATGCACTTATTGTAAGTCGCTTTGGATGAAAGCATCAACTAAATGACATGTAATGTAATGTAATAAAATACTACAGCATGGTTTGGGAAATGTTTGCAAGTAAAGTGTAATTTGTTGTAGGTGAAGCAAATTTGGGGATCTCGCGCTCGATGTCTGCTGCCACCTGGATTCAATGAAGGTGAAAGGACTTTTGGTTTAGACGGATCTACTTTTTTGAGAACAGATCAAATTAAAACTATAAAGATTATCCAGAGTAACACATTTTATAATTGTGTTTAAAGTTTGATTGTTTCAAGATAACTTTATTGATTGAAGCAGAACAAAACAAATCCCATTAACCTCCATTGTATTTGTGCGAAGGAAGACATTTTAGATACAGGTATATCAAAACGTAGTTAAGTAAACCCAAAACTATCTGCATAGATGGATACTACTATTACTGCTGATAATTAGGAAAATATGTAGTTTGTTTGTAATTTGGGTGGTGTTATTTGCATAATTTGCAATGGTTGAGCACCAAGGGCCATCATATGATGCCCCTATCAGCAGGACATCATTTGTCTGTGCCTTCAAAACCATTACAAGTAACCTTTGAAAACACATCCATTGTTATGACAACACTAAGGTTTGATTAGGTTTAGGAAAAAGAACAATGCTTTCTACTGACACTTGAGGGCTTTGTCACTTGAAACATGTTGTATTGGGGAACTTGCTGATCGACTGTTGCTGATGTTCAGAGGACAGTCTCCAGAGGTGAGAAATGGCGCTATATGCAACACAGATGTGACCAATTATTTTAGCTAAGACTTTGATATTTGACCTGCAAAGCACAAAATGTGTTGGCAGTGGTTTCTGTAAAAAAAATAAAATAAGCCGAGACCATTGGTTTGCATCAGATGACATCACTGACCCCCACACATTTACCTTTGTTTACATGTAGAGCATTAGTTAAACTATTGTCCTCTGTAACCTCTACAAATGAAAAGACAAAAGCATTCTCCTGTAAAAGTAAAATGAATGCCAATACCAAAAACAGTACAATCTAGCAAAAGTTGTTGTTGGTTGTATGTCCATCCTCACCTCTCCACAGTGAAGGCAGTGATGGAGCAGGAGGACACGTTGATGCCCAGGTACTGAAGGTAGGTGATCCCCAGACAGCCAGCGTGGCCAAAGACCCACGTGCCTGTCAGACTGTCCGACACGTTGGGCAGCCCTGCCGCCACCAACACCGTCAGGTCGGCTATGGCCAGGCTGACCAGATAACAGTTGGTGGGTGTTCTCATGTGACGGGTGGTGAGGACCACGAGGACCACCATGATGTTCCCAACAATGCCCACGCCACACACCAGCAGGACCAGGAACACCGACACTGTCTGGTACTCCAAAGATTCGGAGACGGCGTCGCTCGGATTCAGAGAGATGTTGGTTGGGGTGTCGATTCTGGAGCTCCCGTTGTCAGTCATATCTGCTTGCAGTTTGTCTTTGTATACCCTAAATGTTAGTTAATCACTCTGAAATGTCACCATGGTATTTCTCCTTCATTTAGAGCATTAACTCTTATTTAAAGGTAGCATTGTATTGACTGTTGTGAAGCTTTAGCAGCTCACATGTTTAATTGAGTTATCACTTTGAAAGTAACAGATGTGAATTTGCTTTTTTCTTTAATTACAGCGAAAGGGACAGAAGCACTGTGCTTGTTCTCTAACCTTCTGTCCTTCACCTTTACCTCCCCGCACTCTATCCATTTAACTAATTACGAATAAAAAGAATAACACGGTGAATGAGAGCTCAGGACTTCCACTCAGTGTCCCACTGAGTCACCTAGAAATAGAAAGAGAGTTTAAGTAATTGGACAAAAAGGGAATTGAATCAACAATAACCTTTGAATTGGCCTTGGATTTTTTTTATATGCCAATGTCAAACACTCTTTAACACAGGAGATCTCTACCTCTGGTGGTTAAAACAAAGATGGTGTGTGTGTGTGTGGGGGGGGGGGGGGGGGGTGAACAAAGCAAGCTGGTGGTTTCAAATGGCAATGAGATGCAGTAGTAGCATGTAAGATAGAGATCCGCAGTGAGTTCAGGTTTCTCTGGAAATGTTTTGAGACTATGAGATATCTTGTGAACAAAGTTGCAATATTTTCCAGAGGGTGGTGCTAGAGCAAAGCTCAAAGGTTTCATCCAACAGTTCTCCCTTTTATGTATAAAATACTGTAACACACTGTTGCCAACCAACTCAAAACCCACCTGGACTTCAACCAACTGTATGAACCAGATCTCATCACGTAACAGAAACCACCCTGATCAAAGTCACCAAAGACCTCCTCCTCTCCTCTGATGACCACTCCCTCAACATCCTCATCCTACTAGACCTCGGTGCAGCCTTTGACACCATCAACCACTCCATCCTCCTCTCCCTCATCCTACTAGACCTCAGTGCAGCCTTTGACACCATCAACCACTCCATCCTCCTCTCCCTCATCCTACTAGACCTCAGTGCAGCCTTTGACACCATCAACCACTCCATCATCATCTACCTCAACATCCTCATCCTACTAGACCTCAGTGCAGCCTTTGACACCATCAACCACTCCATCCTCCTCTCCCTCAACATCCTCATCCTACTAGACCTATGTGCAGCCTTTGACACCATCAACCACTCCATCCTCCTCTCCCTAAACATTCTCATCCTACTAGACCTCAGTGCAGCCTTTGACACCATCAACCACTCCATCCTCCTCTCCCTCATCCTACTAGACCTCAGTGCAGCCTTTGACACCATCAACCACTCCATCCTCCTCTCCCTAAACATTCTCATCCTACTAGACCTCAGTGCAGCCTTTGACACCATCAACCACTCCATCCTCCTCTCCCTAAACATTCTCATCCTACTAGACCTCAGTGCAGCCTTTGACACCATCAACCACTCCATCCTCCTCTCCCTCATTCTACTAGACCTCAGTGCAGCCTTTGACACCATCAACCACTCCATCCTCCTCTCCCTCAACATCCTCATCCTACTAGACCTATGTGCAGCCTTTGACACCATCAACCACTCCATCCTCCTCTCCCTCATCCTACTAGACCTCAGTGCAGCCTTTGACACCATCAACCACTCCATCCTCCTCTCCCTAAACATTCTCATCCTACTAGACCTCAGTGCAGCCTTTGACACCATCAACCACTCCATCCTCCTCTCCCTCATCCTACTAGACCTCGGTGCAGCCTTTGACACCATCAACCACTCCATCCTCCTCTCCCTCAACATCCTCATCCTACTAGACCTATGTGCAGCCTTTGACACCATCAACCACTCCATCCTCCTCTCCCTAAACATTCTCATCCTACTAGACCTCAGTGCAGCCTTTGACACCATCAACCACTCCATCCTCCTCTCCCTCATCCTACTAGACCTCAGTGCAGCCTTTGGCACCATCAACCACTTCATCCTCCTCTCCCTCATCCTACTAGACCTCAGTGCAGCCTTTGACACCATCAACCACTCCATCCTCCTCTCCCTCAACATCCTCATCCTACTACACCTCAGTGCAGCCTTTGACACCATCAACCACTCCATCCTCCTCTCCCTCATCCTACTACACCTCAGTGCAGCCTTTGACACCATCAACCACTCCATCCTCCTCTCCCTCAACATCCTCATCCTACTACACCTCAGTGCAGCCTTTGACACCATCATCCACTCCATCCTCCTCTCCCTAAACATCCTCATCCTACTAGACCTCCGTGCAGCCTTTGACACCATCAACCACTCCATCCTCCTCTCCCTCATCCTACTAGACCTCGGTGCAGCCTTTGACACCATCAACCACTCCATCCTCCTCTCCCTCATCCTACTAGACCTCCGTGCAGCCTTTGACACCATCAACCACTCCATCCTCCTCTCCCTCATCCTACTAGACCTCCGTGCAGCCGTTGACACCATCAACCACTCCATCCTCCTCTCCCTCAACATCCTCATCCTACTAGACCTCCGTGCAGCCTTTGACACCATCAACCACTCCATCCTCCTCTCCCTCAACATCCTCATCCTACTAGACCTCCGTGCAGCCTTTGACACCATCAACCACTCCATCCTCCTCTCCCGTCTTGAGTCCTCTCTCCTCATTACTAGCACAGCCCTCTCCTGGTTCAAGTCATACCTCTCTGACCGCCAACAGTTCATTATCAGCAATAAATTAAACTCTGACACAATGATCTTCTGCACAGTTCTGACTATCCATTGTGCAGGACTGAGTGAGGTACCCCAGTAACTCTATTTAGCTGGAGGCCTTCTTGCTGTGTACTGCATTTTACATACATATATGCATAAAGGAGAAATGGGCAACGTATTACTTTAAGATCTTCACATAAACATATTGATGAATTTTGTCTTACAGAATTGGTTTACCGTTCTGCGAGGTATCAAGCACATAGCTGTACGATCAATATTATCACCTTGAGGTTGCCAAACAACCAGCGGTACTCCACAAAGAGACTGTTCCAGGGCAAGAAATATTGTCCCTTAAAAGCACAACTAGACATTTTTAATCTTTTTGTACAAATTAACAAACTGCTGCTTATCAAAAGCTGTCTCCAGCAATATATTTGTCATACAGACATGATGGTGGTATTAGTCTTCTAACTCTCTGCAAGAAAGCATGTCAGGAAAAATTTTTGATAATATGTTTTTTTGGTTTAACAAAATCCACCTGCTATGGCTCAGAAGTTAACACATTATCTGATTTACTTGATCTGTGCATTTTTACACTTCAGTTTGTGTTAAGATCAAACGATATGTGTTAATTAGTGAGTTGCTGGTCGGCAGATTTGTGAAAACATGACTACTCTTGCAGGTACCATCGGGCTCGAAACTAACAGAACGTAAAGTCTGAAATGACAAAGTAAACTCACTAAACTAAACCCGACTGCCATTATTAAGACCCATTATTTCCTGCTATCTGGCAGATATACTTAAACATAACAAACTCGAGGTCACCAGTCAAGCTGAATGTCAGAGAACGTGAATGGGTTACCGCTAGCTGTAAGAACTGGGCTGTTTGAGCCAGCTGCATATCCACACTTAAGTACACAAACATGTCAGAACAGCATTAATTTACCATGTGTGTCCATTACTCATATCTACTTTAACAACAATCTACTTTTACAGTTTCTTAAATTCCTGTTTAAAATGTTAATTGCAAAGATAATAGACCTGCCCATCACAACACAATACAGTGGCACCATACAAATGTAATATAAAGCGTCCCGACTTTATTCTTTGAGTCCTCCAATGGAAATAAATAGGCTACATACAGAAAAAAATAATGGACATTGAACACATACAATAAATAAATAAGCTTTGTTGGATAGCCAATCAGAATTTAAGATAACGAGGTGGCACCTGGGGTGGCCAATCAGATTTCAGGGGGGGCCCATGTCTCCCCAGGCCAATCACTGGACACGCCCCTGTGCAAGGCACCAAACCTACAGGTGTTCCATTAGTAAAGGACTGTGTGGCATGGGTGGAACAGTGGAGGGGAGGAAACCCCGTGGAGCTTAGCTGACCATCCACACACCCATAAGACAAATACCAACAACATATAAAGCTTGATAATGCTCAAGAAATGTATTCGGCCGATAGTTCAGAAAAATATGTTTGATAGACAATGGGAGAAGTCTATGAAACCAGATGAGGAATAAGCAACTTAACTGTTCACATATGAAAAGAATGAAATCAGAATGGATGTGTGACAACAACTTGTTCTATGATCTATTCGTCCTACTGTCACATTCGGTTATTTCCAGATCTGAAACATTACATATCCCTTTCTTCGTGGGCTAAATGAGTGGATGACATTTGTGTCAGTGTGGCATGGCTTTAGCTAATGACGACAGCAATAGGGATAACAAAAGACATAACTGGTTGTAAACATTGTTCTTGTTCATTTGCAGGCGGAACATATTGAATTACCTTTGCATCATGTCAGCTTCCTCCGGGATTTTCTTCAAGCCTGTATCTCTCTTCACAAGTTCGAATGCCTTATTATCTTTTCCCTCGAGTTTGTATGGTGCAAGTCGCCGGTTAACCAGGTCGTCCGCGTGGCCATGCTGTTGCCTACACGCTGGCCAACACCGCGCACGAGCTCTGTCACGCTCACACAGATGAACGAGGGAAGCAACACTCGTGCCTTCAAAATAAAAGCACAATATCTTTTTTTTAAAACGAGTGGTGGGCTGACTTTCACTTGGTGCAACGTGTATTTTTGTTACGGTGGATGTTTGCCTCATGTTCATCACTGAATGGAGGTTATCATCATCATCTCCCTTTTAGCTTTTTGGTGGGCCACACGGATAATAATTTGTGATTCGATCAAATATAGGACAAAACAAGATCATATTTCATGTTATATATTAACAAATGATTTACAGTGTTGTAATTTACATATGTTTAGCTAGCTGGATGAAGCATTTAGTTGTTACATTTGAAGTATTTACTTGGGCTCTCCGCGCTTTGTAACTCCACTGATTACTGTAAAACTGCTGCCGACTTGCCTTCAGAGATGTATGTATTGATATGGAAGTAAACATCCTACGAGGGCCACCATGGCACCGGTGCACATAAATGCGGCTGCCGTTCTATTCATTCTGCTACGTTGATTTGAATTGTAATGTCCGTTCTCTTTCATTATTATTTCTATGTCCAAAACAAAAACTTTTGGTCCTCTCCCATTTAATACAGCAAGATTAAACGTATGTCATTATAAAAGTCTGTAGCATCTTTTCTGTTTTTTTTATTGGTGCATAAACAAGATATAGGTATTTAACAGATTAAACAATGATAGAAGCGGGACAAAAATACACAAGGATTAACAACAAAGGGTGAACTTTGTTTAGTATTCTGAATTGAATTTGTTGTGTGTAGTTATGGAGTTATGATACATTGAAATATGGGGTTTCCAGTTATTTGGTTGGATTTCCACAAAGCTATCAGAGTCACTGCCATGAATGGATTTCTGTGTTTTTGAACTGACAGGTTAAGGGACGGGAGGTCGGATATTGATTATTCTTGGCAACCATTGTTCTTTATTCATCCTGGGATTGTTGTGATTGCAACCATATGAGCATAGTTAAGATCGTTTGCTAGGTATTATGGGGCGGCTAGGCCTCAGTGGTCTTTTGTTTTCTGCAGAGTGGATCACTTGATTTGTGGATTCTTATGTGTCAACATTTTTTAAAGGGGGTCATGAGCAAGGCCATGGCAGGGGGCAGGGCCACGGAGGGAGGAGGCCGGCCCACCAGGCATGAGGCATCGTGAAAGCAGCCGGAACAATGAGGCCAGGCCTTTGAGGCAGAAGGCACAGAGAAGGAGGCAGGGCCATTGGGAAGGAGGCCAGGCCCAGGCCAGAGGCTGGATGCAGGAAGCAGGGCCAAGGACCCAGGACCCAGAACTGGCTTCAGACAAGGCCAGGTCCAATGGACCCTATGAAGCGAGAAGTCACAAAGACTCCGTGGAGGAAGGAGAGTTAGTAATGTGCAATGGAGAGCTGTAAAAGAGAGAGAGAATAGGAGAGAGGAGCTTAGTGTGCCCTTTTTTACCTGTTTTTTTATTTACTTTCGCCTCTGGCCCTCAGAGTCCACCACTGTCTCTCAAGTCTTGAAAGCAGCCCAATCTATCATTGTTATGGATATCTGAAGGACATTTTAGGAATATTATATTATATATATATTATAGTATAGCTAACGTTTTCTATGTAGCGTAGGCATACTTTTGACAATATGCCTGATGTTCCCTGAAGGAGAGGAATGAAGTGAGCACCATACTTCACAATGACGTTTGGCAGCCCTGACCCCAGAGCGCCGAGCTTTGTTAGTGGGCCCTGATGATTTCCCGGTACATGTGGCTTTTGGAGAGCAAAAATGAAATAACAATTAGCCATAAGAATCAAGTTAAATGTTAATCAATGATTCACACAACAATCTGATATCCCATGCTATAGGGAAGGAACACAAACTGTCAAAACTGGAACGGGTTAGGGTTTTACTTTTGAAACGTGTGAGAGGAAGTCATGTGTTGTCTATGCTCCAGCTTGACAGTTCGCCCTCAAAGTGCCTTCAGTGTACTCTTGTCAGGGATTCATGTGTTTAAGGGAAGCATCTCCCACGAACATCACCCTTCAGCTTACTCTACAATGAGGTATGGAGACATTAAGGTCCAACCAAAATGAGAATTAGTTTCATTCATCATTAGACACAGCCTTAATGCAGAAGTATTTTTCACTGTATATCCTAAATATCTCCTGAAGTTGAAGAAATGTTTTGGAAAGAATTAACAATAGAGATGAGGCAGTTTCATTTGGTTTGGCTAAATTTCAAATAAAAACATGTCAACAGCCATACTGTAAAAAGGATGGCTATGAATGCAAAAACATAGATCTTCTTAAAAAAAAATGTAAAAACTATAATAGATAATAAAAGACCCACATCATGTCATTATGTGTTTGAAAATATTACTTTCACAAAATCATGTATAATGCTATGTAAACTAGTAGCCCGGTAGACACCGTATACACAATACTGTATATGCATTTCATTATCTTTAAAGGAGAATATTTGTTATATTATAAAATATTGTCACTTTGAAATCAAAATCTAGAAAATCATGCATTACTTCAGTCCTCCCTGGGTAGTGTCTTTAAGTTGCTTAAGAGCCCAACCTCGAAAGCATCTGTATGCTGTCATCATTTGATGTAAGGTGACTGCTTCCATCTAGTGGCTAGAGTCTGAAACTATGCAGCCTTCCACAAATCTGATATTAGATTAGATTAGATTAGAAAACTTTATTAATCCCCAATGGGGAAACTCATTTGACAACAATAGACACAGTCCACAGAGCACAACAGAGAAGTAACACACTACAAGGAACAAACAAAACCAGAAGATACCCCATAAAACATGACCATCAGAAAGATGCTAAGTCTAAATCTAAAAACACCTAAAGGTGTTCATTAAAAAATCTAACTGCTGCCGGAACAATGATGATTAGGGAAGAAAGAGACCAAAACCCAAAAGCTTTAAAAGTGCACAATTTAAAGTAGTCCAATTTAAAGTAGTAAATCAAATTGAAACTTGGCCCTAAGAGTCATTCATTCATTCAATATAAAAATATCTTTCCATTTACAAATTAATACTTGTCTTTCCACCCCTTTTTGTTAAGTGAAAGACATGTATCCAGAACGGTAAGTTACCAGAGAGTCCAGATGGATAGAACTATCAAGAATAAGTTCAAACTCACACAGGCTCCTGTCCTCTAGACTTTATGGACAGCCGTCATCAACAGATGAAACAATGATAGAAGCAACTGTCTTGATTGAGGAATGTCCCACTTCAACCTTCGGAGGCGCAGTCGTTATAATGTCAATTTGCCCACTCACTGCTCAGCTCTACAGATGGAGTTGCTGCTCCGTGAACCTCGACACTCTCCGTCATGTCTCGGCCTTACTTGAGTGCCTTAACGCAGACCATACAGAGAACAATGAGACGGTCAGTACAAGGTAGCGTCGGCAGTATATGGCATCCCAAGGGCTCCGGGGCACCCATGCCTCGTGCCGACTCCACGTCTCTGGGGCCACCAGAACTGACCTCTTCGCGACCACGGTGAAAGGGTGCAACAGAGTGCAGAGAGGGCTATACGTCAGCAGGAGGCTCCTGCTTGGAGCACATCAAAAGCAAAGTAATGATTATGGGAGGAAGCGTCCTGGTGGTGAGGGCCGCATTCCCCCGTGATGGTGAGATTTTCTGCCCCGTCCTTCATTCCTTTGGATACTGTTAATAGAGTTGATGTTTGTAATGTTTACAATGTTTGAACAAATGACTTTTTTAAAGAACACATTGCCCTCTCTTCCCCAACTCCTCTTCTTTTCCCACCCCACCTGCAGTACAGGAGGCATAGGGCTGGAGGAGGCAGTTCTATTCACACAGCTTGTCGCACAACACAATCTTATGAAGAGTGGCAACGGTAATAAAATGGATGGACAGGACACTGAGACTGGGTTATTCTCTCCAGTTCTGCAGTGTTCCTCGTCTGCTCACGAGAGTCAAGGGGGTGAATAGATGTTCTGTATACCAACCACTCAATCATCAACCACTATTGATGTTGTCCTCCAGGACACAGCCTCCACACACAGTACAACAGGCTGCTATTCTTCTATTCCCTGGCCCCCCACACCTCCAGCAGGTGGGTGGACACAGCGCCAACGTGTCATGAGGGTCTTCTTTTATATCAACAACCTCATTATCATGGCCAAGTCCAGACAAAGTTCCACAAGGCCCGGTTTATCTTGATCATGCAACTTTGGAGAACAGGGGTACCAACCTCATGTTCAAGCTGCTTTACGCATTTCCACAACGTATCCTTCATCCATCCCATGTCCTAGAGAGAGAAGCCAGAACAGTTGTCAGGAGACAGCACTGTTGTGTGACTTTCTACACCATAATAGTTTATTGGAGAAGTTTCAGTCAGGATTTAGCAAACACCACAGCACAGAGACAGCATGGGGTGCAAATGACCTCCTAATTGCATCGGATAAAGGACTCATCTCTGTACTTGTTTTGTTAGACCTTAGTGCTGCGTTCGACACCATTGACCATGACATCCTATTACAGAGACTGGATCAGTCGATTGGCATTTCAGGTACCGCACTAAGTTGGTTTAAATCATATTCATCAGATCAATCTCAATTTGTATTTGTAAACGATGAAGCCTCGATGACCACCAAGGTTAATCACGGAGTTCCACAAGGTTCTGTGCTTGGACCAATTTTATTTACCTTATATATGCTTCCTTTGGGCAATATTATCAGGAAACACTCCATAAACTTTCATTTTTATGCAGATGATACTCAATTTATCGATAGATACTCAATTATATCTATCGATCAAACCAGAAGAGACCAACCAGCTCGCTGAAATTCAAGTATGTCTTAAAGACATAAAAACATGGATGACCTGCAACTTTCTGATGTTAAACTCAGACAGAGTTATTTTACTGTTACTATTTTAATAATTTCTGTCATATTCATTAAATGTGTTGTAACTCTGTAACGCTTTTCATTCTGTACACATGACATCTATTGCTTCTGGCCATCCGGAGAGAGGGATCCTCCTCTGTTGCTCTAATGCTCTAATAATCAGGCTGCCCCACTAGAGAGCTGCGCTCACTAAATGCGGGGCTACTCGTGGTTCCTAGAGTCTTCAAAATTAGGATGGGAGCCAGAGCCTTCAGTTATCAAGCTCCTTTTTTATGGAACCAGCTTCCACTTTCAGTCCGGGAGGCAGACACAGTCACCTCATTTAAGAGTAGACTTAAAACTTTCCTCTTTAATAGTGCTTATAGTTAGGGCTGAATCAGGTTTGCCCTGGTCCAGCCCCTAGATATGCTGCTATAGGCTTATAGGCTGCTGGGGGATGTTTTAGGATACACTGAGCACCTATCTCCTCTTCTCTCTTTCCTCATTGATGAATTTACATCTCTCCATTGCACCTTACTAACTCTGCTTACTCCCCGGAGTCTTTGTGACTTCACGTCTCCTAGGGTCCATTGAACCTGGCTGTGTCTGATGCCTCCTGCCTGGTGAGCCGGCCTCCTGCGTTGGCCCTGCTGATCGCCTCACCCCCCCTCCTCTCTACCTCCTTCTGTTTCATGGATTGTGGAGGTCCATGCATACATTGTCATATTCATTTAATGTGTTTATATAACTCTGTAACGCTGTTCATTCTGCACACATGACATCTATTGCTTATGTCCATCCGGGGAGAGGGATCCTCCTCTGTTGCTCTCCTGAAGGTTTCTTCCCTTTTTTCCCTGTGAAAGGTTATTTTTGGGGAGTTTTTCCTGACCCGATGTGAGGTCCTGGGACAGGGATGTCATATGTGTACAGATTGTAAAGCCCTCTGAGGATAATTTGTAATTTGTGATATTGGGCTATACAAAATAAACTTAATTGAATTGAATTGAAATAAGCGTCCCATTAACTTTAGATTCAAACCGTGTCAATATGTCACGATATGTAAATGTATTATGTCTTATCAAAGTTAAAATGTGCACAGAAACGACAAAATAAGATAACATAATATCATTACGACTAATACAATTCGTTTGTGTTCATTGGTCAGGGTGCTACGCTGCACTGAACGCAAATCGGATTTGGTTCTCATCATCACGTTATAATGGCCAACAATCTGACCCACATAGTGATCTCAGATCGGTCCTTATTTATTTCCTGCGCGTTTTTTTCTCCTCCTAAATTGTCGTATGTTGATGACGTTGAGGTAATGGCCGCTCTCGCTGTGGCGTGAGGACTGTAATATTTTCTCCACCATAGCTGTTAAATTAACTCGTAAAATATTTATTGTAGACTGTAAAAAAAAAAAACAATATCAGCAGGAGAGGGCAGTTCTTAACGCAGCAGTGCTGTCTTTGAAGAGCTCCGGGTCGGCAAGGTGAATGAAAAAAATGTGTGGTTGTTAGCATCTAGCAAAGTAGCTGCGCGTTTAGCTTATAGTTAGCTACAGGGATGGATGCATTGTTTATTGAAAGACAAACGAGTGGGTTGCAATGTCCACTCATTGTTAAAGCGGTGGTGTCCGGTTCGTTTTGCACCTCGGATAACCGGTTTGTTTGTTTATATTTGCAGTTTGGTGTGGGCAGTGTGCTTGTTGGTTAGCGAGCTCTCCGCGTTGACGTTGTAGTTATGGGCCTTGTGACCCAGCTATTAGAAGTGTAATACCAGACATTTTACGGCGCAGCTGAACTAAACTATTTACAAACGTGGACATGGTGTCTTAGTATGTACACGTTCGTATGTAACGTGAACGTTATCATGGACCCTTACAAGACATTTGCAGTAAGGTTGTACGAGGTTTTTGGCTCCTACCATCGGCGGATAACGTTAGCGCTAATTGTTAGCTAGCTTGCTATTGCTAGGAGTTTTTTTTGCAGCGCTGGAAGCTAACTTTCCTTCAGCAAAGATTTTACCTATATTATTATGTCTTACTCTCATATGAAAGGTTTTGAAGTTATTTTCCTCTTTAAAATAATGTAACCTTTGTTTGCAAGCTGGCTAGTGTTTCTTTTCTCTGGCAAATTCCAAAGCACACAAAACCATTTGGTAGATATGATAAGATGTATCCAATATTTAGTTGAGTATTTGTAAATACTCTTATAATACTTCCTGTGAATTCCATCAGTATTTTTTTTGGGGTGATTTGAAGTTAGAAAATACTTTTATATACTCCGATTTACCTTTATTGATTAGTTAATGTTCTGAAATCCTGTTCTACCTTGTTTGTAACCTATGATGTTAAATTGACAAGTATTTGAATGGAGTGTGGCATGATGTATTTTGAATTATATATAAATGCTAAATTTTACTTTCAAAGTGTGTGCTCAGTTAAAATATTACATGTGGATTGTGTTTTACAGACTGCGGTTGTTCCGTTTACACCAGAATATTCTCTGATGGATACCCCTGAAAGCCCTACCCAGTCTCCTCAGTCTCCTGAGGAGGAGGACAAGGGCTTTTCTGACAGTGAGCTGCTGGATTCTCCTGATGAAGAGGAGGAGGAGGACGGGGTCATCTCTGACAGTGAGATAGTCCATGAAGAGGAGAATCGGGGGCTTGTTGAGGAGGAGGAGGAAGAGGCGTTGGCGAGCAATGGAAGAGATTCGGAATTGGAGGAGGAGAGGGATGAAGATGATGAAGTGGTCCCTGACTTTGTCTCTGACCCAGAGGATGAGGAGCCTGTAGGAGAAACAGAAGGGATGGAAAAGGAGGATGGTACCATAGTGTTGATGGAGGGGGATGAAGATGGTCCGAAGGGGGGACAGTTGGATGGGGAGGACGAGAAGGAAGAAGAGGAGCAAGAGGATGGAATCATTGACACCCCACAGTCTCCAGACTCGGAACAGGGCAAAAGCTTCATTCCTGAAGAGGATGGAGAAGACGGGGAGGAACGATATGTTGACTACAGAAAGAACGACACTGCAGATCCTGAGGTAGATGATGATGATTATGATGATGGGGAGGAGGAAAACACAAGCAAGGAAGAGGAGAACAAAGGGAGGAGAGCTGTTGTGGTGAGGGAGATGAAGGATGACCCGGCGTCTGTTTCCCGGGAGCTGGACGAGCATGAACTGGATTACGATGAGGAGGTCCCGGAGGAGCCCAGTATTCCTGCACACGAGGAAGAGGAAGATGAGGAAGACACAAAAGCAGAGGGAGAAGAAGAGGAAGAGACTGAGGACAAGCGCAATAAGAAGAAGGAGAAGAAACCAATCCTCCCCCCATCTCCTAACGACAGTGAGTTCAAGAGGTCAGGCGACTCCAAAGGGCCTGAGAGGATGCGCAGGGATTCCTTCAGAGATAAGAAGAAGGATGAGGATGATGGAGAGATTGATGAAGGAGAGATTGATGTAAGTGATCATAGTTTGGATTATATGTTAATCAGTGTGAGGTGATTGGCTAGGTGCCGATAATTGAAAAAAGTGCCTTCTATATTCAGAAGTCTCTGTTCTCTTGTGTGGAATTAGTTTCATCCCTGCTCTGCAGCCTGCAGTGCATTTCAGATTAAATTCAAGTGATGGCACACTATTGCGGTCGAGTCTGAATTCTAACGACCAGGTTGGCAAAAATAACGTTGGATCTCTCTTTCCTTAGCAAAGCTTACACAACATCTGGTAGCAGCTTCTCAGTTTTAGCGGGCGCTGACCGGCTTAACTTTATGAACTTTAGAGTTTTGACATTTGGATTAATTTGTGAAATACAGGTGTGATAAGGTCAGTCAGTAAATACTCATTATAAAATTACTATTGGGATTTGGGACCAAAACGTCATCCATAGTAAACTTTATTTACAAACTGGTGCAATTATTACATTACATTACATGTCATTTAGCTGACACTTTTATCCAAAGCGACTTACAATAAGTGCATTAAACCATGAGTCCAAACTCAGAACAACAAGAATCAAGCAAGTACAATTTCTTCAATAACGTTAAACTACAAAGTGCTATCAGTAAGAGCCATTTAAGTGCTACTACGGCGCTACCTTCCCTATTCAAGGTATAGTCGAAAAATATGTTTTTAGTTTGGCCAATACTTCATTAAAAGTTCGTACAATGTCGTTGTGTCTTAACTCACGGAGCATCCTGTTGCCGAGGTCAGACTTGAGCCCGTGTGTTAAAACGACAATGGGAGGGGAGACAACGATGATATCACAAGCTCTCAAAACTTTCCTCAAACTTGCTGTCATTGTTTAAAGATTTCACATACATATTTTTTTAACTGTAATCTGACTTACCGATATGAATAAACTAGGGGATGGTAAGGGGATCAATTTGGCTGAACTTGTAACTTGGTGCAAATCCGCGCTCTCACAATAAGTGAATTTGTAGGCTAAACAATAAGACAGTCAAGAAATATGTAAATCATATGTTTTCCTACATAGTGGTATTATTGCCAGTCGCTCTTTATGGAAGAGCAATATTTACAAAAGAGGAGCGTTTTCTTTGGACCAACGTTAACTTTGATAAAGACAAGTGTGTCTTGATGCACCCTGCTAGTTAAAAATGGTTGGCAAGTAACTTCTTGCAATTTCAAATGCTCAGAATTTGCCAAAACCGCACCCAGATATGTACACCTGCACGATTGGAATTGCACACTCAAATCACATTCTGCTCCTGTCTAGTGTTGACTAGTAGTAGAGCTAAGAATTATCTTTTGTGCGTCTTCAAATCTTTTGTTGTCAATGTGCTTCCATATGTATTTCACCTGTGCCGTTGTAGACCGGCTTTGACCCAGTGTCACATACTGTTGATGGTTCCTGATTTAAAGAAGAGGGCTGCCACACTGTTTCATTTCTGAAAATGTCCTTTCTCATCCATTTTATGTTGGGTATAATGAATAGTTCTAAATGCATTGCAATGCAACCCTGTAACAGAATGTTCCATCACCTCTTTTTCTTATTTTTTTTTTTTTTTACATGACATTGAAATAAGAAGCTCTCCAAATACTTTTTAGCATGCTATTTTGCTAGGATACAATAAGGTGCTCTAAGATGTCATGACTTCCCTTTTGAATGTGTGGGCAGGACGATGACCTGGAGGAGGGGGAGGTCAAAGATCCCTCAGACAGGAAGATCAGACCACGTCCCATCTGCAGGTTCTTCATCAAAGGTAGGTGGTGAAGACCAGGTCTCACCCCACAGCCCAACCACTTTATCAGCAAAGCTGATATTATCTGCCTGTTTTAGCTTTTGACAGATGTATTGCCGAATTTGTTTTTGGAACCCAGTGCGTAACAAGAAATTGCACATAATTAGTGCAGCCCGTACAAAGATTTTCCACCAAAGTGCACTGATTAGTTCAACAGTAAAATGTCTTGTTCAGTTAATATATTTGTCAGAATTCTTGAAAAAAGGTGCTAAATTTGAAATTCAGAGTCTTAAATTGACACATTTAAATAAACATGTAGCGAACAACATGGGCACTATTGGACGCTGCATCTACAGTCATAAGTATTAGAAGTCATAACTATTTGGACTGTGGTACAATTTCTTATTTTCCTTTTTACACATATTTGAAATGACGCAATGGGTGAATGATAACAATGTGGTTTGAAGTGTAGACTTTCAGCTTTAATTCAATGGATATAGCAAAACTATCACATTAACCGTTTAGGAATTACAACTAACTTAATAGTGACTATAATGATCATTTTTAATACTTGCAAGAGCAAACAAGTGATGCCAGAGCAAAAGATAGAATGACAACAAGCTATTTTTCAACAGAAGGTTTTCTTTGAGGAAAGAATAAAATCAAATTAAGTGGTGCCAATAAACCTATAAGGCCCACAGAGTACAACACAAGGTAATGGGATGTTTGCAGACTTGTATGTTTAATGATGCTACCCGAGGAGCCTTCTGAAGAAGCATGCGCCAGTTTGATGGAAAGTGGCTTCAACCAGTTGAACTTCATATGAACCGAACGTCACAGTTTGTTCTTTATTATAGAGCAGGTGTTTAAAACACACAGTGGCTTCAGGACGTTGAGACGTGACATATTTAACATCACTTGAGGCAACAATCTTGTATTAACCCGTTTTGAAATGTAAAATACAAATTGGACCATATTCACAACTTTTTATAGCCTTAAAATAAATGTATTACACATGAAGACAACATCTTTTGACTGATTATTTTAGGGTAGGATCAAAACAAAGCTGAAAGTCTACAGTTCAACCACCTATTGACCTATTGCTTTATTTAAAATCCATTGCTGTCGTGGAAATAAGCAAAATTAGAAAACTTGTGTCACAGTCCAAATACTTATGACCCTGACTGTACGTGCACTGCTGTTGCTTATGTGAAGGTATTGGTTCGTGTGTTGTACTAAAAGGCATTTGAACAAAGCTCAGAAGTAAAGTTGCATTCGCATAAGAGTATACAAAAATATGCTTAATCATATAGAGGTTTCATATAGACTATTTATTGAAGATTACAGAATGTGTGATATATGATGCTGGGACCACCTCACACACTTGGGGTGACTGTGGTTCAGTGGTGAGCAGGGTCGTCCTACAATCAGAGGTTCGGCGGTTCGATCCCCGGCTCCACTAGTCCATGTCGTTGTGTCCTTGAGCAAGGCACTTAAACCCAAAATGTCTCCTGTAGCTATTCTACGGTGTGTGAATGTTAGTTACTGCTGTTGGTCAGGTGGCTCCTCCCATCAGTGTGTGAATGTGTGAATGGTGTCATGTAGTGTTAACGCGCTTTGAGTAGACGGAAGACTAGAAAAGAGATAAACAAGTACAGGTCCATTACCAGCAGTAACTTCGAGAGTAGAACTAGAGAACAGTTCACATTCCTTAGGGTGATTAACAGAACTGTGAATGGTTTCTGTAACATGGAAGGAAAAATGCACAAATCATTTTACAAATAATGTCCACCAGGTTTACATATTAAACACTTCCACCATGTCACAAAGACTACAACCCATATCTTGGCAATATAACATTGAAAATGGCTAATAAATTAATGTAGCTAGTATATTTCACCTACACACACACGCCACCATGGGAGAAGTAATAAAGCCAGTGACTGTCACTTAACAAAACATAATATGCACTAAATGCATCACCTATCATACATCCACAACACAAGTTCTTCAGGCTGTCAATGACTTACTTTGGCCTTGAACGCATTGCATTCCCTGTGGGGCGAGGATTCTGCAGCGCTCTTATGGTTACCGATGAAACCCCTGTTCTCACCTGAATAACACTAGGACCCTAGTGTAAAGGGGAGCCTGACTAAAATGACAACATAAAACCAATAATCTGAAAATAATAGGGAATTTACATAGCTAATTATTGATTGAATTATCAGAAAACATGCTATATCATGATATATCATTATCAAGACATCCTGACCTATACAATATTTAGATATATAACTATCTACCATTGTAATATCTGTTTAAAACTTATCAAGACCATGAAGTAGGCTACATTTGAAGAATCTTACCATTTATGTCTGGTCTTATTATGCAAGATGATCGACAGCAGGGGGAGCAGTTGTACTAAATATAGATTTTAATTTTCTTTATCTATTGCTCACATATTCAATATGTTTTATTGAAAACACACACACACACACACACACACAGTACTAACAATAATGTCTGTATTGGTCGAATATATTGTTTACTGGCGGTAGTTAGTACCAAGATTTTTACAAAATGGTATATTGATATAATTTAGGATATCTCGTTTTGGCATTTGTCCTTAATACCGTATTGCTGCATTCTTAATAGAAAGAATAAACATTTGGCGTTTAATTTTAAAAGCAGTATTGCAAATGTCTTCCTCATTGGGTCTTAACCCAAGAAAGTACAACAAATATGGTATTATTTGGTACTCTTTCTGGGCAATTGTGCCTGTCATCAGCAGCCTGCAAATAATTTTAAAACCATACTGAAACATCTTTTCTTCTCCAGGAAATTGCACTTGGGGTATGAACTGTAGGTTCATCCATCCTGGAGTCAATGACAAAGGTAACTATTCCCTCATCAGTAAGCCGGACCCCTTCTCGCCCAACGGAGCGCCTCCTGGAGGACCTCACCCACTCATACCCAATAATCCCTGGGTAGGTATTTTTCTTTTGTTAAACAGTAAAAACGGTGTATAATATCTTATTTTGAATTGTACACACACTGCTGTTACAGTTCATGAATTTAGCTAGATGAACAATATAAAAAACAAAAGAAATATACAAATGCTCAAACTGAATCAACTGTGCAATTCTTCTATTGATGGTATCACTGAGCCTCTGCATCTCTCTGTGAGCATGTGTGTAATATAGAGAATGCATTTGTCTCTGTTTTAGGCTGGACCTGCAGTGGAGGAGCTCCCTCCACCACCTCCTCCAGTGGAGCCTCCTGTGGAGAGTGCCTGGGAGCGAGGTCTCCGGCATGCCAAAGAGGTAAACACTTCCACTGCATCTCACTGCAAAAGTGAGCTTGTACCAAATTGAACAGCTGTCATGCTACTGTGAGTGTAAACTAACTATAACTGTAAACCTGTTTGTTTATTCACACTCCAGACCAAATTGCAATGCAAGGTTTGCAGTTTTATTGCACCCTTTGTTTGGAAAACTAAGCCAGAATGTTTTCATGTGAAAAAATAGGACCAGTATTATGCAACATAGACATTAACAAGAAAAGCAGCCATAGACTTCTTACTTATCTTCACATCAATATAAAAATGTCCTGTTTGTCGGCGTTTGTCGGCGTGTTTTGATCAAGTTGTTCCGTGTCCCGTAGGTGCTGAAGAAGGCCACCATCCGTAAGGAGCAGGAGCCGGACTTTGAGGAGAAGCGTTTCAACGTGACCATCGGAGAGGACGACAGAGAATTTGACAAAGAGAATGACTTCTTCAGAGAACGCAGCTACCGCATCATCAGAGAGTAATACCTTCTTACGTTGAACACAATTTGTATTTATCTTTAATAAATACGTTGCACAAATTCTTTTTTTTTTCTATTACCTTTTTAAATTATTTAAATCCAATCCCATAAGACTCGCATGACTTAAGTAAAGTTTAGTAAGATAACAGACACACTACAGAATAATTTAAACAAATACAAATATCGTACAATAATAATCATAAGCAACACTTCAACTGAGATCTTAACCTGGGTGGCCCACCTGTCACTCCTCCACTATTGGTAACAGATTTCAGTCGGCAGGAAGGCTTCACTAGCAATTTCTGTATTATGGAAGTGGAGAGATGCTTTCTTTTTTATTTCAACAAGTCTTTGATTTTAGCAAGTTTAACATTTAGCCTTTTCTTCTTTCAGTGAAACGGACTTCAGAGATCCTGTATATGGGTAAGTCTAGACTCTAGTCTAACTTAGACAGCCTTCATACTCCTAACACGGCCAGAGTGTAGGCCAGACTTGTACTGCGGCCCCTTCTGGACCCGGAACTCCACTTGACAGATTATTGACAATTATTACATTACATGGAGCATTTCTATTTTACCCACTGAAACCCAAACTGAAAATACACCAAAAAATAAAGGATCTACGCCGCTACTTCAATATATGTGGCTCTGAATCATATCGCAAGTTAAAGACATGGTGTTTTGGACCTGGAAATGTCCTCTAATTGCACCTCTTTGTATCTTTATTATTACACCCCTTAATATTTTTATGACACTCCTGTTTTAAACAGATGTAAATGTAACTTGAGTAGCCAGAGGGTTGTCTTTTATACAATTTTGAAGTACTTGAACTTTTTAATGTTATGTAACTTTATACCTGTAGTCCACTGTATCTCGG
This sequence comes from Cyclopterus lumpus, assembly GCF_009769545.1. Lineage (NCBI taxonomy): Eukaryota > Metazoa > Chordata > Actinopteri > Perciformes > Cyclopteridae > Cyclopterus > Cyclopterus lumpus. Next base: position 24,665,599 of record NC_046971.1, read on the forward strand.
AGGGTAACATTGTTCATATTTTTAACTTCACTAATTTATTTAACTAATAGTTGCTACTTTGTAGATTCCTATTTTTAACTAAATATAAATTTACTTTTGAACTATGATTATATTTTTAAGTTGCATATCAGCTAATTATTAAGTATATAACGTAGTTAAAATGAGGAGTCTGGGAGAAGGTGATGGAAAGCTGACAGACAATTATCCAGCCAAGCTAGCATGAAAACCAGCGCACCGTTTTTGAAGAAATGCACTCCTTGAGAAGTTTTAAAGTATTAAAGTATTAAAATAGACTTTGGTGGGGAAAAACACAAACATTTTACATAAAACAAAGTAACTTTTATGAGGTGTCGTACAATTTCAATGTGTTTCCCTCCACAGTGACCCATACGCTGATCCATACTATGACTATGAAATGGAGGCCCTCTGGCGAGGTGGCCAGTACGAAAACTTCAGAGTGCAGTACACAGAAGCGCCGCTTCCTTACCACTACAGTGTGAGTATCCTGACAGTCTGCTCCAAACATTTTCTCTCATGTTAAGGTTTTTATCGCCAAAGTGGGTCTTTCAACAACACAAAGTAAAGCAAATATGCCAAAGCATAAACTACAAACGGGGAACAACAAGTGAACGGTACAGTGGACAGCACAGAGACATGAGAACAGGGCGTGGTTAATGCAGACAGGCATGCATCTCTATTATAGCCCCGGCAATACTGGTAGCATTTTCAGTTAAAATGTATCTGCAATTAATTAGCAGGTAATAAAGTGCAATATATATGAAAGCATACCACAAAATGTTTAAGGAGATGTGCCACTGCATAATTGAAAAATGTGAAACACTGGAGTTTATATTTGGCATTAAATATCAGACGATTGTTTTTTCTTTCTAATTACTGTGCTTTTTTCTATAGGACTGAAACTATATATTAGTGAGTCATAAGAATTGAATAGGAATGAATGAATTGCCACGGACAAAACTGAACATCTCCACCTCGACAGGAGCGTGAGCGTGAGCGGGACCCTCGGGAGCGGCCCCGGGACCGAGAGCGGGAGAGGGATCACCGGGAGAGGGAGCGCCGGCAGAGGGAGAGGGAGAGAGAACGGGAGCGCGACAAGGAGAGGATGCGGCGGAAAGAGGAGTGGGAGAGGGACCGGATGAAGCGCGACGAGAAGGAGAGGCCGAGGATGCGTCCGCCTCGAGACGCCAGGGAGAAAAAAGACGAGGACAAACTGAAACCGCGCTCTCCCCTCAGCGTGCCATTGAAGTGAGTGCATTTTCAGTTGGCTCAAGGTTCATCTTTTTATTTAGCAGAAATGTTTCTGTCCTGCCTTGATACACCAGGAAGGAGCAAGGTCGGTAAAAACCAGTCCTTACATTGTGGGTTTTATTTGTCTTTGTGACTCTTGGGTGTGGTTAATGCAGACAGGCATGCATCTCTATTATAGCCCAGTCGATACAGGTATCAGTGTTAAATAGTTAATTAAATCTATTAATATGCCGGTGATGTCCAATATTATTTTTAGCATTGTGAACAAAATACATAAGCTACTAAGCACTTTTTTTGGGTCAAACTAAGACAAACTAATGCAGTAATATCAGCCTGGTTATCGGTCTAACTGATCACTAACTTATATGGTTTGCTTAATTTGTTCTTCATAATTAAAACGGAGTCCATGAGTTTCTCTTTGTTTATTCATTGTATAAATTATGTATTTTTACCTTCCAAAGTTCTACAAACAAACATACAAAGCTCGCATTCAAAGACAGAACAGAGATATAGGCAGCAATACAAAAGGATGGACTGTGTTTCAGCCTATATCATAAAAAACTATGATTTGGTGGTCAAGGTGACTGTCACAAAAAAACATTTTTGGCCACTCCTCAAGAATTAATATAATAATTTCACACAAATGTCTGTTAGGCTAAAGTGTTGAAGTGATGACAGACATGGACGTACGCTTGACTGCTTGGCAGTGGCCTACATCTGCGAGGCAGTAATTATATGTTGGGTTTGAAAGGAAGTTGGCACACTACTTCTGGAAATTTTGAAGAAGTTGTTTGTAGCTGTCTGAAATCTGCTACAGAGATTCCATGATTGGTTTGAGTGCGAGTAAGAAGTAGAAGAATCCATTAGTGATTGTTTTTCTTTTGGATGTTGTCTGGAATAAATAGGGTTCCAAGGTTTTTATTTGTTATTTTACAACAGGGTTGCACAACATTCTCAATTTGCTACATGGGAAATAAAATTAAAACAACAAAATAATTTTTTTTCATATATGGAGGCTGGACGATGAGTTAAAGAGTTACACAGCCCGAGGACAGAAGCTGTTTTAAAGTCTGGCGGGTTTGGCAGCTCGTACTTCTGTATCTCTTGCCAGATGGCAGCAGGGTGAACAGGTTGTTGCTCGGTTGGTTTAGTCTTTTAGTATTCCGTGGGCTCTGAGCAGGTACCTCTTGTCACCAATATCCCTGGGTGGTTTGAATCTCCCGCTGTAGGGCCTTTCTCTCCTGTGCCGTACTCATCCCATCCCAGTTTGTAATGTTTCCAGTCGGGATGCTTTCTATTGGCCGACTGTGTCTCGGTGATGAGCAGGCTCTGCTAGACCATGTTGATGTGTTCTTGGGCGAGACACTTAACCCCATCCAATGAAAGAAATGTGTACACGCTCTCCCACATTTTCAGAGGTTCAGGAGTAATTGGACAAACTAGCATAATAGTGACTGTTTCCCCTAGGTTTACAGCTTCGGGGGGCGGGCCGGTGGCGACCGACCGACACAAACACCCATAGTTGGTGCTTTTGCCAACCTTAAAAAAAGTTGGGAAAGGTCATATTCAGAAGACGCTCGACAATTAAATATATACAGTATATGAATTCTTTAACTAATTTTATGCAAGAACAATAATTCATTGTCAACATAGTGTTCACATAACGCAAAACAAAAAAATATGGTAAACGTGTACAAAAGAAGCTTACATTGAGCTTTTCAAAATAGGTGCAGCCCAACAGATTAGCTAGTTGCAGCAAGGCTGGATAGTTGGTGTGGTTAGGGTACTTATAATGTATATAAATGTATAGTTAGCTATGTCATGCTTTATTAGCCAGTACAAGCACTTGAGTGCCCCCACGACTCATGCTCCAGGACAACTGTGGGCTCTAAGAACGGTGTTGCCTGAAATGACATCATCAGCATTGAAGAGCCAAACATCCTTTCTGTAGGACTGGCAAGGAGAATCTATAAATGGCCGGGCCTGGTTTCCTCTCACAACTGCCTGTTTATGTCATCTACATATTCGACAGAACATTCGTAAAACCAAAAAGAAAACTGAAATAATCCCTTTATCATTCTCTATGTACTGTATTGCATCTATCTATTGATTAATGTAATGTATTTATTTATGTACTGTATTTACTTACTTACCAAGATCAGTCCTGTCTTTCTGCCTTCACTTTTATCAGAAGTAAATGAAAAGCATGCTCCCTTGGGTTGAGATCAGGTGACTGACTTGCCAGTATAAGAATATTCCATTTAGTTGCTTTTAGAAGCTCTTGGGCTGTTTTCACACTATGTTTTAGGTCATTATCCAACTGTACTGAGAAGCGCAGTTCAATCGGTTTTGCAGCATTTGGCTGAATCTGAGTGGATAGTAAAGCCTCATCCTGCTACTTCTATCAGCTGTGACATCATCAATGAACACCAGTGACTCAGTTCCATTGGCACCCATTCAAGTCGATGCCATAGCACCGCCTCCACCATGTTCACCAGAGGATGTGGTTTGCTTCAGCTCAGGAGCCGTTCCTTTCCTTCTCGACACTTTTCTCTTCCCATCATTCTGGTACAAGTTCATCTTGGTTTCATCTTCCAAAGAACCTTCATCTAAAACTGATCAGGCCCATTCAGATGTTTTCTGGCAAAGTGTAATCTGTTCTTCAGTGGTTTGCACCGCGTTATAAACCTTCTGTATTCAGATTAATGAAGGCATCTCTTGATTGTAGACTTTGACAAAGACCTGCCTCCCTCCCTTTTGACCTCAGTATTCATGTTATGAAGGGTTTTTTCTTCACCAGGAAAATAATTCTGTTACGTCTACTTTACCTCTGTGGTCTTCTGGGCCTTTTGGTGTTGACGAGCTTGCCAGTAAATTCCTTACTTTTAGGAATGTAGCAAACTGTATTTGCTCACACCTAATGTTTCTGCTACCTGCCTGATAGCTTTGTGTAGTTCGTCAGCCTTTAAATGTCCTCCTTCACTTGCATTGAAACCTCTTTGGTCCTCATGCTGAGAGTTCCATGGACCAAATGCAAATTCAACATGTTGAATCATCTCCAGACCTTTTTATCTGTTTAATTTGTCATGAAATAATGAGGGAACAGACCACACCTGGCCATCAAACCATGTGTCCAATTACTTCTGAGCCTCTGAAAATGTGTGGTACTGTGTAAAAATGGTTGTAATTCCTAAACGGTTAATGCTATGAATATATATATATATATATATATATATATATATATATATATATATATATATATATATATATATATATATATATATATATACCGGTATAATGAATTAGAGCTGAAAGTCTATACTTCCACCACATATTGACTGCGTCATTTCAAATAAAAAGGACAGTCCAAATACTTATGGCCCTAACTGTATATCCCCATTCTTATTCACAATAGTGAATAAGAATCAGTCAAAAGATGTTGTCTTCACACACGTGTAATACATTTATTTTAAGGCTATAAAAAGTTGTGAATATGGTCCAATTTGTATTTTACATTTCAAAACGGGTTAATACAAGATTGTTGCCTCAAGTGATGTTAAATATGTCACGTCTCAACGTCCTGAAGCCACTGTGTGTTTTAAACACCTGCTCTATAATAAAGAACAAACTGTGACGTTCGGTTCATATGAAGTTCAACTGGTTGAAGCCACTTTCCATCAAACTGGCGCATGCTTCTTCAGAAGGCTCCTCGGGTAGCATCATTAAACATACAAGTCTGCAAACATCCCATTACCTTGTGTTGTACTCTGTGGGCCTTATAGGTTTATTGGCACCAATTCCGTTTTTATTCCTTCCTCAAAGAAAACCGTCTAAGAACCAATATGTCAGGGCTAAAAATAGCTCATGTTGTGATTTTATCTTTATCTCTGACATCACTTGTTTGCTCTTGCATCACACTTGCGGAATTTCTTATTCACTGGGGGATTGGTGCCTGTTATGTACTCGGGTGCATTGTGTACACTCAAGGACGCCTACTCATCTACTTTAGATTAGTAAATGATTGTTATTCCAAGTATGTTTTAGTTCTACCTTGTTGCATGTGATATTAAGCTTGAAACGGTTTATGCCGCACATTATCCAAAGGCAGTTTCTGTTATAGTAAACCAACACATATCAGTACTTCCCCTAGGTTGACTGCCTTGTCGTTTGGGCTAATAGTAACACAATAACATCACAAAGTCCATTCTCTAATATAACACTTTAGTTAAACTGTCACTTTTCAAAATCCATATCAACCCCTCTTCACATCGGCATAATGCCAGGAGTTGAGTTTTCAATAATAGATCGGACTAGATTAAATAAAAAAAGAAAAAGGAAGCAATCTGGAGATCAGCATAAAGCTTTTAAGTCGTCAATCCCTGATAACGCTACATTGTGGACAACAAATCTGTGTTGACATCAGCAGGAGGAGAGCTAACAATAGTAAATGAAATAACAGCAGTTGTCATACAGTACGGAGCAGAGGCTCCGGTACAGAGGTTACATTTAGTTACATAATGGTGCGTTCAAGCTCCATTTACTAACAATTATTTTTGGACAAAGCTCATTTATATCATTATCATGATGTGTTCCTTTGTAATCTGGTGGTGAAAAGACTTAATATATCCAGTGGTTTGAGCGAGACTTTTTCACAGTAATATATTTGATAGATATTAGTGTATTTTGACACACTAGCTCTAAACCTCCTATAATACATAATTAAAATGCCAAGATTTCACTAAAAATACAATCTGTTACTTGGTTATAATTTGAACTGTGGCTTTTTATGCAAATACAACGTCACAATATGTAGTTTATAATGATAAAATGTTGTAGTTCATTAGCTATATAACGATTAGATATATTGGGGTTAATAATTGTTAGCCTGTTAGCCTTTTGATATACTTGGTATTTTATTAACAAATGCTTTTCCAGTTCTCTAGAGGGTGTGAGTTTCTTCTGGTGCGTCAAAGTCAGTGGGATTGGCCTATGTTGGCTGTAATGCACACAGTTCAGTTTGTCAAGTGGGTGATGCAACATTTCTGACAGGGTTGGTCAGTTTGTCTGCTTGACTGACGAAACCATTTTGCTGCCATAAAAAAATGACTGAAGTGCGATTAAAAAGTGTGACAACTTTATTTTATTAGTTAAAACGGAACTGCATCATTTGCATTTGAAATTTACCTGCAATTAATTAGCACGTAATAAAGAGCAATATATGTGAGAATACCACAATGTTTACGGAGACGTGCCACTGCAGAATAGTAAAATGGGAAACACTGGAGTAGATATTTTACATTAAATATAGACATTAGAGCATATCTATTGCCTCCACACAGCTCTCAACATGGAGTCGTCAACAATCGCTTCATGAGCGCAGTGAAGAGCGTTATATTAGCCAGTCGGGCGCATCAGAGAGACTCACTTTGGCCTCTCTCCTGGGGAAAATCCCATATGTTGATTTTGAAATGTCGTAGCGGGGAATTATTCAGTCTTTCATTGCAAATCAGCTCCCATGTGTATGTGATGCAGAAGAAATGGATGAAAGCCCTGCCCTACCCGACGAATCATACCCATTTCAAGCTGTAGAGCTTTGCTTGTCATATGCAATTTGAATTGCATAGGACAATATCCCAAGTCCCAAATTTACATCATAGGGCTTTCTACCTGCACAACATAAAGACATCCTCTGTCCTTGGACCCTCACATTGAATAAGTAAAAAAACATAAAACACTTGTACAAGGGAAAAAAGGAATATACCTCCAGTGAGAGCCACTATTTTGCAATAGCTGTCATGTGTACAGAATAAACAGCATATTAAAATTACAACATAGTCAATCCAAGTGACATAAATTGTACATGATAGTAGTGTTAACAATAGTAGAGCTTATAATAGCAGAAACAATAACGGGAACATGTTTTCCACTAATAATAAAAGTAGCACTGGGTGCCACGATCCATGGAAAACATTCATGAATGTCTACAGTTGGAGATCTGGAGGGAGAGCTGTGTGTATCCTAGAAAGTACCCTAGCAGTCTAGGCCCATAGGAGCATATCTAGGGGCTGGACTAAGGAAAACCTGAGCCAGTCCTAACTTCAAGAGTTATCAGAAGGTTTTGTAACCCACTATCTAAAAGTCCACTTGTGTCTAAACAGCCATTACTCATCTTTTCATTCTTCTTAGCAGGCCGATGGAGCCTCCCTCCAAGAAGGAGGATGGTCCAGTAATGAGGCGACCAGATGAGTGGAAGGACCCATGGCGTCGGTCCAAATCCCCCAGGAGACGCCCCGGGCTGGGTTCCCCACCACGAGGGCGCCGCCGACATCGGCCCTCGGGCTCATCCGTGTCACTGTCCAACTCCTCCAGGTATGAACTCCTCCTTCAAGTCAAGATATCCTGTGTGATCATGTTCGGAAAATAAGTTTTCGAGCAGCATTCACGTGATGCTGCGGGAAAAGAAACTGAAAACATTTTGATTCAATTTCAATTCTGTTTATTTTGTATAGCCCAATATCACAAATTACAAATTATCCTCAGAGGGCTTTACAATCTGTACACATACGACATCCCTGACCTTTGACCTCACATCGGATCAGGAAAAACTCCCCAAAAATAACCTTTGACAGGGAAAAAAGGGAAGAAACCTTCAGGAGAGCAACAGAGGAGGATCCCTCTCCCCGGATGGACAGATGAATAGATGTCATGTGTACAGAATGAACAGAGTTCCAGCCAGCCCACCCTTTGAGTGTAAAAGTTCAATAGTATTTTCAGTCCACTGTGGCGAGGCCTCCACAGTCTAGCTATTCAATAGGAACCACTGTTACTTTACAGGCAAAGTGAGGTATATGTCAACTTAAAACATAATGAGGAAATAGATGAAGATAAATCCTTTGTTTAATAATTAACCATCACCTGAGTTATAATTTCATAATCCTGTGCAGATAGATTTAAGTATCAAATGGTAATGGCGTGTACTTGTATTTCTCTTTACTAGTGTTCCAACCACTCAAAGTGCTTTAACACTACTTGTCATCATTCACTCATTCATACACTGATGGCAGTGGCTACGAAGCAAGGTGCCACCTGCCCGTCAGAACTATCTAATCATTCATACTCGTTTATACATAGCCGGAACAGTCTATTTTCCCAAGGACACATCGACATGGACTAGCGGAGCCGCGTTGTGGCCATGAGGGGAATTTTTATTGTTGCTAAATCAGTAGTCACGTGAGCTGAGATGTCATTTATTAATTATTTTTCCAACATCATTTGGGTATTATCTTTATCTTTTCCTCAGACAGTGTGTAGTAACCTTTTGTACAGGACAACAGCCACAGTCTTGCTACATGATACAACAAAGGTTTTATTTCCCCATTCCAGATCCTTTAAAATATGTTCCTTAAATAAAGACTGCCGATGCACCAATGCAGAGTGATTGCACAGTACTACCATACTATTCATCCATCCATTTTCATCCGCTTAGTCCGTGGTCGGGTCGCGGAGGCAGCAGACCCAGCAGGCCGACCCAGGCTTCCCTCTGCTACACTTTCTAGCTCATTGTGGGGGATCCCGAGGCGTTCCCATACCATTCACTCTATTTGTAATCAGGCAATTCAAGCTTAATATAAGGGTGGCAATGACAATGTTGGCTTATCCTTTGCGGCCCCCAAGAACAGCTGCTTTACAGCAAGCTGACAAGGGGTATTTGTTTCATATCGGCCCAGTGTTAGCTGTGTAACTAGTTTCCTGCTTTCATTTTTCACCCGTTCCCTACCTAAGTATGATGTTTAGGGTATACCTAATGTGAATGGTTGAAAATGGAGGCGACATCTTTGAAAAAATGCATTTGTGAATCAAGATCAGGACAGTCTCAAATGTCCACAGATGAACATGCTGGTTCCACATTGTTTGATGAAAATCTCAAATCTGTTTAGATGCCCATTTGTGGAATTTCTGTCAATCCTATTTTCTTTGTATATGAATTTAGTTGACATTATTAATGACAAGTATTTTTGTGTGAATTCCCCAAAAAATGTTGTATAGTCATTTCTATATAAATCACAAAATACATGTATGACTTCTTCTGTGTGCATACATTAATACTGAGCCTGATCTGACCCCATAATCAATAGGCTCGTTCCCTGCCGTCCTGCCTAATGAGTACTTTTACGTTTGGTACTGAAAGGATATTTTGTTGCTAATACTTTTGTACTTTTACAAGTGCCAGCTTATCCTGTGGCCAATCAACTTGTTCCTATACATTGTGATGAAAAGAATATTACATTAAATTAAACGTATTCGTATTGGAGTTTGATGGTCTGTTTTAAAAAAAAAAAAACAGTTGTACATTAATCTTAATGACTTGTGCTTTGTCTGTTTGTTGCAGGTCTTCGTCTCACTCTTCATCCTATACAGGTTCTGGGTCATCTCGCTCCCGCAGCCGCTCCTCTTCGTTCAGCTCCTACTCCAGCCACTCCTCCCAGCGCAGCTCGTTCAGTGGCAGCCGCTCTAGGTGTGTGTGTGTGTGTGTGTGTGTGTGTGTGTGTGTGTGTGTGTGTGTGTGTGTGTGTGTGTGTGTGTGTGTGTGTGTGTGTGTGTGTGTGTGTGTGTGTGTGTGTGTGTGTGTGTGTGTGTGTGTGTGTGTGTGTGTGTGTGTGTGTGTGTGTGTGTGTGTGTGTGTGTGTGTGTGTGTGTGTGTGTGTGTGTGTGTGTGTGTGTGTGTGTGTGTGTGTGTGTGTGTGTGTGTGTGTGTGTGTGTGTGTGTGTGTGTGTGTGTGTGTGTGTGTGTGTGTGTGTGTGTGTGTGTGTGTGTGTGTGTGTGTGTGTGTGTGTGTGTGTGAAAATTTTTGACATTGAAGTAAACTGTCAACCAGGATTTAAACTGTTATAGATTCTTTATTCCAAAGCATTTTAATTAATTTGTTGGCAAATTACCATTCAATACTGAATTTCTAAAAAGTTATAGTGTACATATTTTTGGGACCAACCTAAGATTGCAGTTTCTGGATCTGGAGTTAACTCCATATCATATATGTCAGAGTCGCACACAAATGCCTCTAACCAACCAGTTGTTTGGAACAAAACCAAAGCACCCTAGGCACCCTCACAAGACAGACACTGTCTTACGCTAACAAAGAGAAACAGATGGATATGTTGAGTCTCGGTTTAAGTATCTGTTGAGATTACGACCCAAAGATCATTTTCAACATTCATCGCTCTCATAGCAACATCACGCATTAGTTTTCAAAGAAAAGCTTGACAATGTACAGTACCTGCACAGTGGGTTTTGCTACACAGTTAGCACATAATTGGTGAGCATAGTGGATCATTGAGCAATTGTAGATAATACATTCACAAAGCAGAAACCACAAACAAACTTCTTTTCTTTTTGTAGACATCACCAAGCTGTATTTTCACACTTGAAAATGAAAACACATCGAAGCACAACTCTTTCCTTCTGTTCTGTTGTTTCTGAATAATGCAGCATCATAACCATTTTATACTTGTGTGATGTGATATAATCTTGAAATTAAACTGCATAATTAAATGTTCCTAACTTCTGATTATTTCTAGGTCCCGATCGTTCTCCACATCCCCCTCACCGAGTCCAGCAGCACAGAGGAACGTAAAGAACAAACTGGATCTTCCCCCTGTGTTGGCTAAAGGGTAAATCTTTAGCACTTGCATTCATTTCATCCATAGTCAGCCATACTTATATTGTATTTTACTATCCTTGTTTCTTCTTAAATACATGTTCTCATGAGTGTAACTTTTCTTTTTGAGTGGTAGTAAATAATGTTCATCATAAATTGTCAAAACAATGAAGTCCGTAGTTTGGGGTTGCTTCAGCATTACATTGCATCATTCGTATTAATTTATTGATTATTATTTATTTATTAGCCATCATGAGCATTGCATGTGCTCTGTTGACAATGTAGTTGCTAGCACATGTCTGCTCATCACTGTCTGCATGCTTGAAAAAGTGCCTTTTCCATCCCTAAGCATGCCGCTGAAGCCGGGTGCCATGCCCCCTCCTCGCAGGGAGAAGCCTGCTATGAAGAAAGCTCCCAGTCCTCCACCTGGTGGACCACAGGGCAGACCCTCCAAACCGTTGCCAGAGGGAGGGAAGCCTCCCACAAATCCCCGGGAGCCTGGTGGCGCAGGTGGTGGGGCGGGCAGTGGTGGAGCGGGGAGACCCCCTCCTCCAAGGGAACCTGCAAAAACTCCCAACCCGAGGGAAGACAGGCGTAAAGAACGGCAGCAGCATCCTCCTCGGAGGTAGGTGTCTCACCTTCAACCTCTGCTTATTTTGAGGCAACAGTACTGTTATAGAAAGTGCTGTAAAAAAGATGATGCACTGGTGAATTACATTATATAGTGTCTGCTATGGAGTCAAATTTGACTGGAAATCTGTTGGATTGCTAAAGGAATTTAGTTAATTAGTCTATTCAAACTTTATAGTCTGAAGTTAGTATTGGCTCACCTTGTCAAAATACCTGTGGGGCATTTTACATTTGTGACATTGTCAGGTTTTAGTTGACATGCATCCAATTGTGTATCTCATATTGGATGGCAAACATTTACAAGAAAAAAGGCAGATTCTGTTGGCAGCTGATTGCTATAATTTAGTAAACGAGTAGAATAACATTCAAGAAAAACGAATGTGCTTTTAAACCTGTGCTCAAAACCAGTGTAGTTACTCAGATGTGATTATATCAACTGATTGTTTCATCTCAAACCATGACTCCATTTCCATTATCCAGCAGTATCACAGGCACCATTTCTACAATCAAATCTGGCTACAATATAATAATGACAAATGCATGTTTTTGATTGCCAGATCAGAAATTAGATTACAAATATACAGGTTTGAAGAATTGGACAAGCACTACAACAGCACAATATCCTTTCTAAATGACAGCATGTCTTGAATTGCACTTAGTTTTTTTTAACACAACTAAACAGCATTTGAAATATCAGATAGCATATGTACCAAACGGTAACGAGACCAAGAGGATACTTCCATAAATTCCTATACCCTTCGCTACGTCCCGGCCCTCAAACGCAGACTGGCCAATTGTAGCGTAATAGTAGATATATTATGTTACATTTCTTCATAAAAACCTGTGAAGCTAACCTTAGCAGAGGACATTAGCACATCATAAACTAGCATTAGCACTATGCTAGCTACTGACGGTATACTGAATGAAAACACATGCTACGTTTGCTTCATAAAGATGTTAACAGTAAATAAAGACCCTCTTCTGTCTGCTTCTCTCTCAAATTATTTTTTGTTTTCAAAAAATGTGATAATTTTTATTTAGGGGATGCAGTTGGTGACTGTGTGGGCTCAATGGTAGCAGCCAGGTAGCAGGTTTGATGTAGTTGCATACCCCTGCTCATTTCAAGGGATGCAGAAATGCATCAGTCACTCTAGTTTTGGCTGACGGTCAAGTGTGTGCTGCGGCAACTGCCATGTGTCAGCTCGAGGTGCTGTGTAAGTAATAAATAGTAAGTCATTGGAGTAATTCCAATTTATTTGTGTAGCCGAAAATCACAAATTTTCTTTAAAAGGAATCTGTACATCCTCTGTCCCAGGACCTCACATCTCAACAGGAAAAACTCCCCCAAAAACCCTTTCACAGGGAGAAAACTGAAGAAAACCTCAAAGAAAGCAACAGAGGAGGGTCTGTCTACCAGGATGGACAGAAGTACAATAGGACATCTATTGCACTTTAAATTTATAGTATATGCACTAAATGTGACACAGGACATACAGTATGTGTCACATTTAGTGCATATGATCACATTGATCACAAATGTTTCATATAATGAGAGTAGGAAGCAAAATAATGATCGAAAAATGATACTAATAATAACAGCAGCAGTGGATATAGTAATAATGATAAAAGCATTAAAGTTATCCGTAATATTAATGTGACTAATAATAATAATAGTAGTAGCAGCAGTGGGTGTCAGACAGGGTCATGGCAGGACCAGGGTCCAGATGTAACCACGATCAATGTAAACCTGTGAAGTGACAAAGCACAAAGACTCCGGGGAAGGAGCAAAGTTGGGAAAGAGTGGGTTTCTTCATTGTTGAATTGCTGTACCCTTTTATGGATGTATTTTATGTTTGTGAGGCCTTGATTCAATTCAGTTTATTTTATATAGCCCAAATTCTGAATTTGCCTCAGAGGGCTTTACAATCTGTACACATACGACATCCCTGACCTTTGACCTCACATCGGATCAGGAAAAACTCCCAAGAAATAGAAAACAAACTTTCACAGGGGAAAAAAGTGAAGAAACCTTCAGGAGAGCAACAGAGGAGGATCCTTCTCCCCGGATGGACAGAAGCAATAGATGTCATGTGTACAGAATGAACAGCGTTACATAAACACATTGTGTCACAGAAGTTGCAGATTGTGTCTCGCCACACTGGATTGGAAACCTGGCTAGGAGCCATTAAAATGTTGTTTGAGCACAGCGTGGGTGTACTGGGAAACTGCTTTTAGTGTTAGGTAGGCATGCGGGTTGGAGTATGATGGCCTTTCTGCATATTTGTTTACCCAACTCACATTTGCAAGGAAGTATGTCAACAGTGGATAGAATTATTGAACAGATACAATAAGCGTGTGTGCGTGTGTGCGTGTGTGCGTGTGTGTGCGTGCGTGTCACAGAGAGGAAGAACAGGTAAAGGGCAGGGAAGAACAGTGAGACTGTTCATCTCTAGGTGTGAGTGTAGGCTGAATGGGTCACACTGGAAATTATCCTGGAAAACCTGTTCCAACCCCTGTATGCTATTCAGATGATCAGACATATAGATTAATAATACTGAAGGTGACAGTGTAATTGAGTAACACTTTTTTAAATGTCTGTAGTGTGTTACTGTCTCTCTTAAGAACTTTAAGAAGCGGTTCACTACAGTGGTGCACTGCAAAATGTATTCACTACTGTCAGCTGAAACAACACTGATATTTATAGAAACACATGACAGCTTTGGGTTTCCATAGCGGGCTTAAATGGCCGTGGTGAGTCAGGTGGATCTGTGCCGAGATGAAGGGCCGTACGTAGAATTATCATAACCATGTAAGCACACAGGTTTTATCAGGGGCTATAAAATCAAAATGTCAATCAGACCCAGTTTTTACTTTCACAGAATGGGTCTTATTGACCAAAGTAAATGAAAACTCTTGTAAAACAGGCCAATTCAATGGTCATGGTAATGGCCTGTACTTGACACCCATTCATACACTGATGGGAGGGACTACCATGCAAGGTGATACCTGGACTCTAGCTAACCATTCATACCCTTTCATGAGAATCAGTTAAGTGTCCATGGACACATTGTCATTGGCTTTACAATAAGCCAAAGGGTAAATGTCTCTAGTAAAGTGGTAGTATTGTAACACATCAAGATGGAACATATACAATAAAAAATGTTTTTGAGCTCAGTCTCTCCAGTTCTATTTGAAGTCACAAGGTCAGACATGTTTTAAGACACTGCACTTAAACATAAATGGGACATGCTGCTTCACATCTCAATTGTTGCATAAGGAATGTGAGCAGCAATGTTGATACGTCACTGCCCTGTTTCCCCAGTGACGACACATGGCGTCTCCCTGGAAGAGCAATAATTTCATCACATTCGCAGTTGATGATTTGAAGCTCTTGTTCTTTGTTTTGTGGATTTCACATTGATGTTTTGGAATGCAAGGTTTTTTTTAATGGTATTTCTATAGTAAGATGCATCAGCAGAGATTTAAAAAGTCTCAAATTTGACATCTGATGGGGACTTAGGTTGTGTTCTTTGTGATTTGTTAAGCGGCTGTTGAATCATCTTTCTGAATATTTTAGGCTTTCTGCCATCTTTTTTTCTTTTCTTAGTTGATCTTAATCTTTGCTCGAGGCTTTAGATTAAATGTGTGCTCAGACTGTTGTTGGCATTTTGCTCAGGTTTTTTATCACATCC
Organism: Cyclopterus lumpus; assembly: GCF_009769545.1. Lineage (NCBI taxonomy): Eukaryota > Metazoa > Chordata > Actinopteri > Perciformes > Cyclopteridae > Cyclopterus > Cyclopterus lumpus. The sequence goes on from NC_046971.1 coordinate 24,680,846, forward strand.
CAAAGTGTTTTAAGACCACTAAATGATGTAACGCGAGGATATCATTCAATGTCTATCACAAATAAACAGCCATGAATCTGCTTTCCAGAACTTGAGAATCATCACATTTTCAAGTTTTCTTTGGTGTAAAAGTAATCTAGTGATGGCTACATTGCAAACATGAACTGCTAATAGCTAATTTAATATACTTTCATAGTTAGACAAAGAATAATAATCGGAGTGACAAACGTTAGGCTCCTGGGGGGCGCCGTGGTCTCAATTTAGTCTGGACGGGATGCCACAATGTCAGACTTCGAAAACACCTGCAGAAGTGCAGCAAAATATTGTTTTGGTCGCAGTGCGTGTGGTCTGCCCCCGGATTCAGCTGGGTGGGTCAGGGACGCCTGCTCAGTGTGGAAGGATCCCCTCGTGGCACCTCTCCTTGGCCTTCAGAGGGCATTTTCCCTGTGGCTAGGTGGAAAAGGCCCGAGGGAGGGAGGTGGCTCACAACTTTGGCCCCTCGCCCAGACCTTGCCACTTCCCCTTGGTCGTGGACTTGGTGTTTGCTGCTGTTTGCTGGTGTTTCCTCTCGGTGGGGAGGAACAGGACTAGACTGGCCTCAGTGGGTCAAGGGTCTGCATCGATGTCTGCAACCCACCTGACCTGTCTTGAAACATAGACCCTGTCTTGTTTACCATGCTTTGTGGGTGTGACGTTTGTGGCCGGAATCATCACCATGTATGAAACCAATGTGTTAATGATTCCATCGTTTACAAGAACACAAAGGCGGGGTTACCTACGGAGGATTCGACTCGTTGACTCTCAGGGGGCAGCCCTAGTTCTTAACCGCACTGCTGTTGTTTGATCAGGGCTCCTGCAAAGAGGGGTGGTGGAACTTCGGGTATGGCAGGATCAGGGTTGGAAATTAGTACCAGCCATGTCATATATCTGGCTGCTAGATGAGCTTCACTCACTAGCCAAGAAAACAATGTTAATCTATTGAGTGACTGGTCAAAAAGTTGGTCCAACCATTGGCAGGAATGTGTCGTTTTTACTCCCTCTTTTCCATTGCTGGCAGTTGAATAGAAGCAGCCGGTGATTCCAAGGGTCGTGTAGGTGCCCAATGTGTTCCCAGGGCTACAGAAGAGATAGTAATGACTGGATGCACTGGGCATTTAAGTTAGGGGAGACCTGTAATGGTCTATAAATCTATTACTACTCTATTGATATTTCCATTTCAAAATATGCCGATTTATGTGTTACTGAACAAGGAGCTTGGTAGCACACCTTAGTTTTGATTAGAGACATTAAAATTAAAACTTCCTGCTATGTTCTCACTTGTGTGTCTGTCTCTTCCAGGCGAACTGTGAGTGGGAGTGTTAGTGGAAGTGGTAGCAGTTATACTGGTTCTAGCTCCAGATCCTCGTCCAACTCGCGCTCACGGTCACGCTCTGGATCCAGAAAATCCAGGTACTCGCCACGAACACCCTCATTGCCATCAAAACTGCAGTTTGCCAACAATTTCCTTTTGAAGAGAAGTTGTTGACCATATATTGCATTTTGGGGGGCATTTATTTATGTTTGTGGACAAGCAGATGGATGCAGGCGGGATTTATAATTTTATGTTTACTACAATTGGCTGCTTTCTGGTTTTGGTACTGTCAGAATTGCATCTTTGCATTTATCTTCAGTTACTGTGTAAGTCTGCAAGTAAATAACAACAGACGTATAAAGGGATTTTAAAGCCCATTCAAAACATGCCTGTTCAGAACGAGTTGAATGATCGGCCTGTGGTGTTGCTGCTTGAAGCTTTTCTAAGAACCGCTCATACAAACAACTTGAAACGACACTTCCTTGAGCAATACTCCTGCCATGGCACACACCCTGAATCTACTCACGGTTAAAAATAGAGCATGGATTTAATCATTAGTGTACAACAGTATTAGTGTTGTACGTCATACACTGGGGAGGGAAAAACACAACCTAGCTTATTTGCGTTTTGAATTTGCTTCCAGCTGGCTGTCCACTTGTGTTTACTCCAGGGAAGCCAAGAAGAGTCTGTTGTCTTCTGTTAGCATAGCTAGCATCCTGCAGCAGAAGTGATGCAGAGCCCTGAAGCCTTTTACTGCTTATTTTTCCACTTCTGGTTAGATGCTAAAACTGCATTTCGTTGTCCTAGTACTTGTACTCTGTGCAATGATAATGAAGTTGAAAGAAGGGGGGGTTTGCTTGTTGGTTCAAAGTTTATTCATTTTGAATATGTCACATGTCCAAATGCACCAAATTCGACCCTTGGGTCTCCAGCAATACACCTGGCAAATGTGTAGATGGGATGAGCAGTTGTCGAGATTTGTGAAGGAGATACAGACAGACAGGGATTCCTTGCTTCATAGGTAAATATTTAGTGGGTTATTGTGATTACACAGCCTAAAACATATTCATTCTGTGTTTTCCTCTCTTGCTTTCATGTGCTGTCTTTGTTGGGAAACCCTCCAGGAAATCCAGGTAACATAGTTATTATTCAGGGTGTGCGCATTTGTGGTGTGTGTGCAGACATGCGGGCATGTGGCGTAGTCTACACATAATAGTGACGACAGCGCTCGGGCCAGCTCGTGGTTGACCTGTTGTCTCTTTTGCCGCAGGTCGCTAAGTGTGAGCAGCGTGTCATCGGTGTCATCGGCGTCGTCCAGCGGCAGCTCAGTGCGAAGCGCGGACTCGGACGACATGTATGCTGATCTGGCCAGCCCGGTGTCCTCCGCCAGCTCCCACTCGCCCACACCAAATCACCCTCGCAAGGAGCGAGGGGCTCCTCGGGACCGGCCCCCACATGGCAGAGACAAGAACAGGGGTTAGTGTGGGCAACAAAGTCCTCATGCAGGAGGCTACGCAACAGCTTTGCATACATGTGAAAAAATCTCACAGACTGATTTTCAAATGACAGCCACCACAAACAAACAAAGGATATTAGGGGGTGGAATTATCTGTATTTGCACTACTGGTTAATACAGTATAATGTATATTTTGCTATTTAGCTGTACTCATAGCACTGATTTAACAGTAATTACATACTCAGTTTCTCTTTCTAAAACAAATCTCATTAATCTACCAATTAATTCCAGGGAATTTTCCAAACCTATTTTTGTGATCATTGTTGAGCTACATTCAATTTAATTCACATCCTGTAGATGTTTAAAGGTGTACCAGAAAAGGTTAGGAGTATGCCCATGGCAGGACTGGGAGGCTTTTAGTATAAAAGAATCTATGCAGGAAGTTTGAGATTCATTGACAGTTGCTTAAAGAAAATCAAAAGACCAAGAAGTCGGATGGAGTCTGTTTAAAAAAAGAGAACAGGTTGGTCAAATTAAATTTCAATTCAATTAATTTTGTATCGCTCAATAGATACATGTGTACAGAATGAACAACATAACAGAGTTACAACACATTCAATGCATATGACAGAAATGATGACCTCATTGGTCCGGCCTCTTTCGCATCCATGCCTACTAATTATTAATACATTTATTTTCCTACATTTCTGTCATATTCATTGAATGTTTATGTAACTCTGTAACGCTGTTCATTCTGTATACATGACATCTATTGCTTCTGTCCATCCGGGGAGAGGGATCCTCCTCTGTTGCTCTCCTGAAGGTTTCTTCACTTTTTTTCCCTGTGAAATTTTTTCCTGATCCGATGTGAGGTCAAAGGTCAGGGATGTCGTATGTGTACAGATTGTAAAGCCCTCTGAGGATAAATTGTGATTTTGGGCTGTACAAAATAAACTGAATTGAATTCATAATGAGAGTAATAATAATACTTCAAATTTATATAGCACTTTTCTTTTTCACTCAAAGACGCTTTACATAAGGCATAGACAAACAGAACAAAACTAAATAGAAAGACAAGGATCAAACAAAAAAGGAAGGAAAAAAAACTGAAGCTATGAGTCATGTAGTGGAGGGTTGGGTGAAGGTGAGTTTGAAGAGGTGGGTTTTGAGGGCTTGCTTGAATGATGATAGGGTGGGAGCCTGACGGATGTGGATGGGGAGGGCGTTCCAGAGGGAGGGTGCAGCAGCTGAGAAGGCCCTGTCACACCAGATCCAGCGCTTGGTCCTGATGGTCTTCAGAGTGTTTGCACTGGCGGACCTGAGGCAACGGGTTGGGGCTTAGAGGGGGAGGAAGGTAGAGAGGGGCCATGTTGTTTGGGGCTTTGTAGGTGGTGAGTTGTGTCTTAAAGTCTATCCTGAATTTGACCGGGAGCCAGTGAAGGTTGCGTAGCACCGGGGTGATGTCTTTATAGCGGCGGGTGGAGGTGAGCAGTTGAGTGGCAGAGTTCTGAGCATACTGAAGTTTGTTGAGGATTTTGTTGGGAGAGAAGAGGATGCTGTTGCAGTAGTGAAGTCTGGATGGATGGATGGATGGATAAGAATTTCAGTGGTGGCAGAGGACAGGGAGGGCCGGAGGCGTGCAATGCTCCTGAGGTGAAAGAAGGCAGTTTTGGTGATGTGGTTGGCGTGGGGTAGGAAGAGAAGGTGGGGTGGAGGATGATACCGAGGTTGCGGACCTGGATGGAGGGGGTGACGATGGAGCCATCAATGTTGAGAGAGAACGTCTGGGCTGAGCGGGTGATGGAGTTAAGGCCGATGATGAGTAGTTCAGATTTATTGCAGTTGACTTTGAGAAAGTACTGTTGCATCCTTAATTTTATATCAGTGAGACAGGTAGTGAGAGTGGGGTGGGTGACTGAGGTGATGGTCTCACCAGATAATTGATCTGAGGTGTTCAGGGCCCAGTAAAATAACTTTAAGTTTAACATCAGGAAGTTGCAGGTCATCCATGTTTTTATGTCTTTAAGACAGAAATTACAAGACAGCAATTTTACGCTTAAATTTTGAGATTTTACATTTTTCTCCAAATTGGAATTATATAATTGATGATTAGCATTAAATTGTTCATCAGTTCTCATGTTTTTTCTGTCTGGATCACAGAGAGACCATCAAAGAAAGATGAACCTTTCAGAGAGGACCGCAGGAAGATCGACCCATCTGGTGCCCCACCTAGAGGAGGCAACCCCGTGCCCAGATCTGGACCTGGTAGCAGGGGTGGCCACCCTGTTCATCCCCCGCCTGGCATCATGGGCCCCCCAGGAAGCTACGGAGGTTCTGGGTCCCACAAAGACATTAAACTCACCCTCCTCAATAAGGTCACTATTATTATTACCTTCAAATATATAACGTGTTTATTATTGAGCTTTCTTTGGTACTCAGTTTTCCCATCACTAAAGTGTTTCCCTCCAGTCCAGCCATTTAGATAAGATAAGATAAGATAAGATAATCCTTTATTAGTCCCTCAGTGGGGAAATTACAGGATTAAATTATTTGTGTTCCATGTTTGCTAGAAACAAAGTACAGACCGATTTTCTCTGAACATAAAAATGCAACGAACTAACCAACCAGATGTGGAATAAGTCAGTTGGACTCTGACATGCTTATTGGATATAATTCCTTTTCCTATCCATCTTTATTTTTAATTTCCAGCAGCAGGCAGATAAGGGCAACAGAAAGAGGTACCTGCCTGTAGACAAAGACCGGCCCAGTTCCCCCCTCAGCAAGAGAATGGCCATGTCTCCAGACAGAGGTGAGAAACGTGCTGACGGACACAACCACACCTAAGCAGGAGACAGACAGTTAGTGAACACAGTGCAGCATTTAGCAGCTAAAGAGCCAGATGTCTTTCTCAAGCGTCATTATAGAGCGCATACTCTAATAAAGTTTGTATATCCGAGTCAGCCAAAACACTGTCAAATGTATCCTCGTATATAACATCCTCTGCACTCAAACAAAGAGAAAAGGGAAGTTCTACTTTACGGCTACATCTAGGGTCTGCCCAGAGGCGGAGCCTAGAAATCCAAGTTAAAACACCCTGTAGTCTCCTTGCCTCCAAGTACGTCACTGTCATGTCAAATGACGGCGCTGGAAGAAGAACACACATTTTTCGAGAATTGTTTCGTCTATAAAATGTCGGAAAATAGTTTTGAAAGGGGGGTTTCAATAATGTAATGGCTTGTCTAAAACCCAAAGATATTTAATATACTACATCGAAAGCCAAGAACACCTGTAAATATATTTAATGGAAGATTTTGGCCATTTTTGATCAATGTTGCTGATACATCTTCAGTCGGTCAAATAATGTATTCTTTGTTTGAGCTATACGTGTAAACGATTCGCTAATGTGCAGGTGCTCATGAGTTGTTTTACAGCACAAACAAATTCCAAAACATGATCTCCATGATTTCACTACTTGTTCCGTTTCTGATCTGAAAGTACCGTGTTGTTGTGAATAGAAATGTCTATTCTTCCCATTACAGTTCTATTACATAGCCCACATCATAATTTATGCTCAATGTGGAAGTTGAGACGTTTTATGAAAAGTTGGAAGACATTTTTACAGCTTTAAGTTGGCTATTTAGTCTCCAGAACAACGGTAAACGTGTCCACACCGCCAACCCATTCAGTATGAAGAGGCTCGCTAACTATTGAGCCTGTCTGTTTCAGCCCGGGACAAGAGGATTCCTGGCCGACCCATCCTCCCCCCTCGAATGGATCGGCCCAGAGGCCAAGGGCCCCGACCCATGCCCCCCCAGGGAGACAGGTTGGTGACCGCTTCACCACTATTGCCGTCTGCTCTGAAATGTATTCTTTCACACTTCTTTCATACATCAACAACAGAAGTGGAAAAAAAACAAAAAAAACACACACAGGAGGCTGAAGTGTGGAAATTCTAAAGTCATCTTTTCTTTGTGACTCATCATCTGTGTGTGCCCCACATCGTGTTTACAAAGGCCAAACACATGAGGAACATGCCACAGGAGAGGAAGCTCCATCTCTCATAATAATAGTGATTATATTAAGACTATTAACTGGCTCCACTCACTTTTATTTAGGTGTTACTGAAATATTTCACCACGGATTTTGGCAGAGCACTAAAACATTTTCTGATATAGGTGATTGTAAACTATAATAGATAAAGGAAACCACTTTACAAATTGATACTTTTGATGCATGCATACATACATGAACATTTTTATATGGTCTAAGAGTACTGTGTCGTCTATACGACGTGTGCGTAACAAGTGTGTGGTCAAGAGAGAGAGAAAGAGTGTTGGCGATTGAAACGGATACGTTGGCAGTGAAGTTGTCTCGTGTTCTTAAATGTCATGTTTTTGGTTTATAAAAGTAATAGAGTAGTTTTGTCTTTGACTGTATTTCAGTCATGGTCAGCAAATATCCTTAACGGACCAAAAGCAAAGTGTCACTATTTCCTGACTACCCTTCTCTGTCTTTGGCTGTCAGCCACAGACAAAAGTGTAATATTTAAAAAGGCTCATAAATGGATGGATAAAGTTGAAACAAGCTATTGGTAAATATATCACCAAGTGTTTTAAGTCCTTAGTAACTACAAGCTGGTTCCACCAATAAAACCATTCAAACTTGTGTTAAAACTTTTAGTCATGTGCAAATCAGTTGTATTAATTTAATGATAAGTAAATATTTCAAAATGTTTTTTATGCAATAACTAATTTACAATAAAAACAACACTTCAACAAAACTCCCACTTTAATTAAACCGGAAGATAGGAGTTGCAGCGCTATGCAGTGTGACTGATTACCGGGTCGTGTTATGGAGACGTGCTGACGCCGGAGCAGAGCTCAAGCTGGGCTAGGACAAAATAGTCCGTGCTGCCTCCTAACAGAGGCGTTAAAGCCCCACAAGTTGATATTGGGGATAGCCCTACTTATGTTTGTATTTTCGCTTCTATCTAAAATGTGACACTAACTCCTTCTCCTCTTCCACAGGAAACGTGCTCTGTCACCACCCGCCAAGTCATCTGGAAAAGGCCCGGCGGCGCCGGCGGGCAAGCTGCCTGCCCCGGGCTCCGCTTCGGCCGCTGGCTCCGCCTCCAATTCCAACAAACCCAGCAACACACTGTCCCGCCGCGAGGAGCTGCTGAAACAGCTGAAGGCCGTGGAGGACGCCATCGCCCGGAAACGGGCAAAGATCCCCACCAAATAAACGGAAGCCTGCTCCTCCGCCCATTCGCCCGCGTGGCCTCGTGAGCCGGGCTTTGAGGGATTGAGTGTTTTTCCCCTGCCTTCAATGGACATGTAAAATGTTGTATGGTTCATGTATAAAGGCTGTTGTGTAAGTGAACAGGAAGTGGTTTGGCTCTGCTCCCATATGCCCGACTTCAGCTCCCATTAAAAGTCTTTGAGTGTTTCGACTGCTGTTCACCTCATCAACGAGAAACGGGAGGAAACCTTTGGGCACTCGGTGGGGGAGGGACACCTCAGCCATGGAGTGTACGTCACAGTACAGAAGGGTGGTAAGGTGCACTCGGTCACTTGCTGTTCGCTCTGTCAAAAGGAAGCATCTTCCTCATCTGGTGTGATAAAGAACAGATTTATATACATTGAATCTCCTACTTCTGTCCGTCTTTCTCTGCCCCCTTTTACCGTCTTTTCTTTGGGTCCCTGCGTGTGGAGGAGTGGAACTGTTGCGTCAGCTGTACGAGGCTACCGACACACGGCTTCTTTGTATAGATCGACACATTCTCGAGCATCCATTCAGCCTCAGTAAGCGATCACGAGCCCAAGGGCCATGTTTAACCAATGACTTGTCTGTGTTTTAGGGCAGTGCTCACTGTCACACCGTGTACAATATTAGCAAGTCATCAAATTATTTCAAGCGTATGATTATAGACGACAGTGATGAGTATTGCTTTTCTTTTTTCTTTTTTAAAAGAACCTACAGCTTTGTTTTCTTCTAAGCTCTTAAGTGATAAACCAATGTTTTATTTGTGTAACATTTTTAGTTGGGAGTGTGAGAAGTGGAACGGAGACATTTAGAAACAAGATGTCTTGCTTTTGTGACAAAAGCCTTCTAAATAAACTATTTTGATAAAGAGAGTCGGCTGCCTGGTTCTTCTCTGCTGTTGTGCAAGACAGGAGTGGCCGTTTAAATAGATCAAACATTGTTCGGCATCATAAATGTGGAAAAATGAAAACAAAAGATGACCTCTTAGACATCTGATCCGTGGTAAGGGTTGGGTTCAGTTCCACCCCTTCATCAACATGCTGTGAATTGTCCTTTCTAATAGTTTTCACTCGTGCCTCGACCGCAGAACGTTCAAATCTAGTGTCTACTGTTTGGATGTTCATGATATTTGGCTGACAACCATTCACATCCACACCTACAGAGTCAATGAACCTGAGCTGCATGTCTTTGGACTGTGGGAGGAAGTCTGAGAAGCCACACTGACACGTAGTTAGAACATGCAAACTACACCGAATGTAGCCGGGCCCCTCTTGCTGTGATGCAACATAGCCACCATACCTGTCTGCACATTCCTTAACGCCTCCTGTTTCCTGACTGAACCTTTTCATTTGGGGATCCATCATCCAGGTTTTGTAGTTGTAAACTGGTGGGTTCAGCATTCTGTACACAGAAGTTGATATAAACCATTATACAATATGTGAGACTGTCAATGTCCTCCCCATGAGCATCACAAATCATCCCTGCATACTTGAATATCCCCTCTCGGGCCTCATCAGCAGTAGGAGAGGAGGTAATATACAGCGCTGTGCTGAGGTCATCAGAGAATGGTGGTGGTTCATGCACTATAGCTCATTCTAATTAACATTACACATGAATGGCTTTCTTTTGACTTAATAATACCACCACATAATAAGTAAACCCATAGGTTCATGCATATAGATTCTACTTGTATGTTGTGTTGCTTGAAATGTGCCCAATGTGTTTTTAATTGTATCCTAAAAACAAATCTCTTTCCCAGGATTCCTAGGATAGTGTGAATAATAAGAAATAATAACTCATATCCCGGAACAATATCAATCCCATGAGCAATCTTGACAATCAAAGAAAAAATAAGGGGTATAGGAGCATAAATATAGCTCCATAAGGAGCCAACGCAAGGGAGGAAAGGGCAGTAAAAGAATCTCAAAAGGTGATCAAGTAGACGGATGAAAGAATGGGAAAGAGGGAAGTGGGTCAAGGCTGTCCTCTCAGAGGAAACGGCAGCGCCAATGAAAGTGTCTTCAAAAGACAAAGAACTTGTGACTTGTCCATCAAACGCAAAGGAGGAACTTGTGTGAAGTCGTTACAGAGCCACAAAGTCCACTGGAGGAAGTTGAATTGATTTGGATATGGCACCAAAATGTATGTTACTGTTTATTTCCTCATCATTCAATGTGGGGGATGCTGCTGAAAGTTGGTTGAGATGGTGCTTTTGAGGCCGAGGGGAACTTCATTGTTACATGCAGGCATGTCCTGCCTCTGTTGTTGGGGGCTTATGGAACAGATCACTGTAATGATCCGACCCAATTCAGGGCAGCAACATTCAAGATAACTAGGGAGGAGTTTATCGGATTTGGACTAGCATATTTGAATGATGATAAACCTGTGACTTTTGATATTACATCAGGGTTCAGTTCCATGGGTATATTCGACCTCAGCATCTACTGTGCAGAAGATTGAATTCCAAATATGTGAGCGTCAGTGATGTACGGTGGCCCTCAGGTGCAAAACACCACAACTACCTATTGGTATTTATCCCAGATAGAATACAGTCAATACAATTCATTTAACTTTGAAAAAGAAAAGCATATCCCATAACTAAAATTAGTTGAGATTGTGGTGTTTGAGGTGAAAGGCAGAAACGGCTCACTTCCAAGGTGTTTCCACTGTTAACGATTATAAAAAGGAGGCTCTGGCTGTGAGGATGAGGAACGATGCGTCCCCTGAAATATGGACTGTGGCTTGGGGAAAAGAAATAGCCATCAGAGTATGAACCATAGACTGGCTGTGGCATGAACAATAACGTCGGGACCATATTTATGCCTATATTTATGCTCCGTTTCCCAGGGTATCTGGGACTTCCACAACATGTACAAAGCAGCAATAATTCAATTCAATTCAGTTTATTTTGTATAGCCCAAAATCACAAATTACAAACTCCCCTCAGAGGGCTTTACAATCTGTACACATACGACATCCCTGACCTTTGACCTCACATCGGATCAGGAAAAACTCCCCAAAAATAACCTTTGACAGGGAAAAAAGGGAAGAAACCTTCAGGAGAGCAACAGAGGAGGATCCCTCTCCCCGGATGGACAGATGAATAGATGTCATGTGTACAGAATGAACAACATTACAGAGTTACATAAACACATTACATGAATATGACAATACTGGTTGCTTCAGCCATGATTGATAAGATGACGTCTACATTGCAAACTTTGGTTCACTTTTGGTGGGAACTCAGCATAAGACACGTTCAGCCATTCATCAGCTAAATGTCATTCAATTCAAGAAAAACGTCAGGTAATTAAATATTGATGAATCCCTGATTTGTGCGTAAAATGTTTGTTTTACAGATTTGGACGTACACACTGTTTGTGAATAAGGATTAAGTTAAGTAGGTCTTCATTCACTGTTGCAACCAATACAAGCATGTGTATACCCTCCAGTATAACCCAGTGTACATACTGTGCTCCACAGGTTTTAATGTATAAACCTCACAACATGTTCACAGTTCCACAAATGTCCTTCTTATAATGGGGAAATGTTTGTTGTTGTTCTTGAGCCTTAGTGCTACAGTAGAGCCCTGACCCCTTGTCAATGGAAGGTGTTGCACACGTTTTACATGTGTTCCTGTGACTGCTGGGGAAAAGACTGCCGTGGATGTCATCCAAAGGATAAATTATACTACATAATGTTTTGTTTGTTTATTGTTTCGTCAAGCTGTTGTGACACAGAGAGAGAGAAGGTCTTAATCCTGTATGGTTGGAGTCGCTTGGATGGCACCTTAGCCCCTCCCATCAGTGTGTGAATGGGTCATGTAGTGTTAAAGTGCTGGTCGGAAGACTAGAAAAGCGCTATACAAGTACAAGTCTATACAAATACAGGCCGGTTTCCCTTTTCCATGTTCCATTTGGTACTGAGACTGTGGAGCCATATCAATGCATCCCAGCAGAAATGATACAAAGACAACAATGGAGACTTTCTTGTGCCTCAGTGCCGTTGAGATATAACCACAATGGTTGGCTCACAATAGCTGCACCGTATCTCTTTCAAAGGACACTTGGCAGCCATTCACACGTCTGCTGGAAATTCTCTTGGCACAACCATTTGTTTTAATCCTGCTATTTTTGGATCTCATAGGATTCACAATCCTGTATTCAAACAAGTTGTATTACCTCATTAGAACTGTGTGACACAGCTGGGAGGGGCTTTGTCTGTGTTGGATTTTGTGGATTTTCCATGGCTCATTTTCTCCAAAACTGTATTTCCTAATGTTCTGAAATAAAAACAAACAGACAAATAAATAAATAGATGATGTGTGTTTCATTTCATTTCTTACTCTAACTTTTGAAATATATAAATCAAGTTTAATTTAGATCATGAATATTCTGCAACTATTAATTAATCTCTCGGTGCTCTGAAATAAATACATTTATTCATTTATTTGTTAGTTCTGCTTAAAATAAATGAGTGTTTCGAGAGTTTTGACTAAAATATAATACTATAAGTGTTCTAAAACAAATATATGCAAGTCAATACATTCAGTTTAATGTGCATTTGTTCTCAAACATAAAATATAAAAATAATATATCCTGAATTAAATGGCTAAATAGATTAATTAATAATTAAATTAATACATAAAAATCCATCCATCCATCCATTTTCAATACCGCTTATCCTCATTAGGGTCGCGGGGGCGCTGGAGCCTATCCCAGCTGACATAGGGCGAAGGCAGGGGACACCCTGGACAGGCCGCCAGTCCATCGAGGGCACATGTAGGGACATACAACCATTCACTCTCACATTCACACCTATGGGACATTTAGAGATCAATTAACCTGCAGCATGTCTTTGGACTGTGGGAGGAAGCCGGAGAGCCCGGAGAGAACCCACGCTGCCACAGGGAGAACATGCAAACTCCACACAGAAGGACCACTCCGACCGGGAATCGAACCCGCAGCCCTCTTGCTGTGAGGCGACAGTGCTAGCCACTACACCACCGTGCAGCCCTACATAAAAATCAATAATAATTATATATATATATATATATATATATATATATATATATATATATATATATATATATATATATATATATATATATATATATATACTAAATTAACCTGGACCTTAAAACCAAGTCTAAATCCTCAAACAAATCTTATGATTATGTATACAGCATAATATAATACAACACACAGGCACTTACACATCAATATACAAAACCAGTGAAAGCCCTCAGGTTGAGGTTGTGGTTATCCAATGACATTTATTTTGTAAAACCCAAAGTCATAAATTACAAATTTGCCTCAGAGGGCTTTACAATCTGTACACCTACGACATCCCTGACCTTTGACCTCACATCGGATCAGGAAAACCCTTTCACACGGAACAAAGGGGAAGAACCCTTCAGGAGAGCAACAGAGGAGGATCCCTCTATCAGGATGGACAGAAGCAATAGATGTCATGTGACCAGAATGAACAACATAACAGAGATGTAACACAGTCAGAAATATGACAGAAATTATTCATATAATGAGTAGTAGGCATGTTGAAAAAGAAAGGTACGACTACCAATAATAACAGTGGATGTAGTAGAATAATAATGATAATAAAATCAGTAATGGTATTGGGAATACTAATAGCAATGCAACTAATAATAACAATAATGATAATAATAACCGGAAATAACCACGACCCATGTAAACGCCTCCAGGTTCAGCACACTGTTGGTCTTTGGCAGCCCGTTTCCAGTGTGACGTCAGACGTTAGTGCGTGTGTAGAAAATTCCTCGAGACCAGCCCTCACACCTACCTGTTGGGCTCCTTTCACTTCGGAAAGAGGAAGTCCAGGAACTAAATAGCATTTCCATTTCCTCATGCTGCCGGTTTTTCCCACCTGTGCACCGGCTCAATAAATAGAGACTCTGCGAGGATGGAGGCAGGTAAAAGAGAAGCAGAGCCTCTCGTTCACAGTCAGAGAGAGAGACAGAAGATGGACATGAAGCAGGTGAGTGGACACAGACCGACACGACAGCTGCTCCTCCGGGACACGCTCTCCTCCTCCGGCCCTCCAGCTGTCTGTGGGTCTGACTCTGACTGTCTGCCCCCTCCACAGATTCTCATCGTTGGGCTTTGTCTCGTGCCCGTGTGGGCGTGCAAGATGAACCGGTGCTATGATGACAGCGAGCTGGTGGAGGCCGCGCAGAAGAAGCTGAGGAGCCACTACCCGCAGCCTCTGGAGCTTGCAACGCCGCAGCCCGACTCAGAAGCCTCTTGCCCGGTGGCGCTTTTCCCGCAGCAGGCGCCGGAGCACATCAGAGACAGGTCCCTGTCCCCCTGGAGATACGTGTGAGTACCAGCCTGTGACGCGTTGACACCTTCTTCAGGTGCAGCACATGAGTGACACAAGGCTCAAAACAGAAACGACTGCTTTGCATCTTTGTGATGCGTGTTCCTCACAGGGATCACATGTCATCCTTCCAGTTGGAATAGAAACGGCCAATGAGCTCATAAGACATGCATTCCAACTCAGGAGGTCCTGTTTTTAAAGATACCAACTCATGTCCGGTTGAACTATGGAGAAGCCCTTTGTTTGCATGTGATGGACCGGTGCAGCCATAACACCAAGCACCCTTTATGTAAATCTTTAGAGAATAAAGAGAAGTAACTCGGGGGATCCTGTTGACTTCCTAGTGCTCGTGCTCTAGCGCACTTGGCTCCAGGCGTTGCGCACCGATGACGCGCGCGTGTCCTCCCAGAGATGGGGAAGTCCCCTCTCCAACATGCTGGGGATGACGTGCTTCACTGAGTCACGTGTGCAATGCCTAATCTGTTGCACCATATTAACAGCCTGCTGGTGGCTGATGGGGGATTTGTTTCCTTCTAGAGTTTCCTAAACCTTCTAAATCCTCTCCTGGCTCTGTTTCTCATCTTTAGGAGATCACTGAGCAGCCCGACATTGATCTTTGGCAAATCATAAAGGTTCACAAACTGTGCAGGTTTCATCTGTTTGGGGCTGCAGGGGAAGAAATACAGAGTTGTGAGGCCATTGTATATATATATATATATATATATATATATATATATATATATATATATATATATATATATATTAAAAAAAAGTCTGGTCAAGTTGCAGTTGTGAAAACTAGATCTCAATAAAAAAGACATTTCATTTAGATTTCATTTTATACAGTATATTGGTGTAGAAAAGTATTTTAACGTAGAAATCAGATGCATTTTTAGGAAAGCATGATCTTAATGGATGTCACATATCCTCGCTGTCTTTGGAGAAGCTGCTCACTGATTCCTCTCATTCCTTTCCAGACTTGTAACAAAGAAGGATCACTTCCCTTCCTCCTATGTCGAGGCCCAGTGCCTGTGTTCAGGGTGCATCCTGATCCAGGGCAACAGGCCCCCAGTGGAGAGCCACAACTACAACTCGTACCCCGTCATTCAGAGCCGGGTGTTTCTCAAGAAGGAGCTCTGCGGCGACAAGAAGACGTACTATCTGAAGCCAGTTGCTGTGAAAGTCGCCGTGGGCTGCACCTGCACCAGAGCCAACAGCTACACCTAGAAGAGGTCCATCCAGACCAGCTGACACGGAGGCCCGCTACAGTTCATGTGGTGTTGTTTTCAAATGAGTCTTCTGGAAGTCCAACTTTGGTCCAGCTGATGGAAGTTTGACTTGGACTGATGACACAGACCTGGGATCATTAATGAGGCTCTAAAAGTTGAAGTTTAAAAGTTTTTCGAATCCTATTTATTGTCATAATTTATATATTTATAATGTTTTTGTAGGATTTGTTTACAGCTCTGCCTAGTGCAGCTAATGTAAACATGGTGTTCACCATGTATCTTTCCATATTGATGGCCTTGTCATCAGAGAAAATAACTATTGTATAGTTTAGTAAAATGATCATTTAACCACGTCTGATATTTGAATATTTATATATTTATTTGATCTGTTTTGCATGTGACATGTTTGAGCATTTGAAATATCTAGAATGCTAATGAGTGGATGAAGACAACTGTATTTACCTATGTTGAATATCTTCAAGGTTTTGTCCCAGTGGGACTTAATACGTCTGATAAAGACAAAAGGTTCAGCTTTTTTTAAGCCAAATAAAGAAACATTATTTCAAAATAAAGGAATTCTTCTATTTCTATATTGCAAGGCTGGATTACCAACTACCAATTCCAAAAGGTGGGAAAGTCCCAGATGTCTGTGGCTTTCAATAATCCCCGACAGGGAAGCATGACTTTCCCTGGAGGGACGACCCAAGAGTCGGGTATTTCAACATCACTATTAAGGCTGTGGTCGAAAAAAAGAGAGAGAAATGTAAAATGGTTGTGAAGTTGTAGTTTATTTGACATTACACAACAACAATTCGTACACAACTAATGACATGGATAACATAATGAAGTCCAAGACTTATTTCTATTGTGATCCTTAATGTACATTAAAGCTACCGACGCTGCAGAAGTGGAGGTGACAAGGCCCACTCTCAAAATATTACAGAAAATATTGAAGTCACAGCTCCAAAAGCTTTAGTACAAAAAGTGTAAAACACCAAAATGAACAGTAGTTCTGTAGATGCGGTTAAATACTGAATTTGTTGTGGTCCGTCTTTATTTCATAATCCATTCAGTTATTATTTTAGTTGTTGGCCTTTTTCCCCAGTAGACATGAGTACATAAGTCCAACAACAAATTGTATGTGTGTGTGTATATATATATATATATATATATATATATATATATATATATATATATATATATATATATATATATATATTACAAAAATAAAGATAAATCCTTCAACAAATTCAAACACAATACCTGTAAATTGTTGAATTTATTATTTTATTAAAGCATTTTTTTTACAAAGTGATGATACACAAACAATTCCATTGAAAATGAATTTGATGTGGGCGTGGCAGTGAGTGACAATCCATGGCCATCTGGACTGAGACACGTTCGCTTCTTTTATGTAGCAAACCTCTTCTGCCGGACAGGTGCAGGAAGCTGAGACATGATGTCCAGCAGGGGGCGCTCCACTACAACCAGAGAATGGTCTTCCAGTAATCTCACGCACATGAGGTTCTGAGGACAGAAAATCAGGAGAACAAAAACAGCTCAGATCAATAGATTATTTTTAGAAACAAACAGTATATATATGCGCACCTTATAATTACAAACACACACAAAATCTTTTATTTCCTATTGGTCTCAGAGTAAATCATGACTTCCCTGTTACAGGACGTGGTGATGCTGGTTTAACACTAGAAATTAGTGATTTTGTTGAAATATCATAATTTTAAGCATTGATTTAAGTTTTTCCAGACTGAAGCATGTGTACATGATGTGTTTAAGAAAGTTGAAAATAATGTCTGTTTTCACAGCTTCTGCCTATGATCAGTGGTGTAATGTCAAAGGGTTAAACACACGGCCACCACCCGCGTGCTGCATTTGGTGAGAGAGTAGTTACAGTAGAGCTCCACTGTGCTCGGGGGAAGCGTACCTGGAACGTCTTGCACATCTTGAAGGCGTGCCTGTGTAGGATCCTCATTGGCTCAGGAAGACTCCTCAGTATCATCTGATTGAAGAGCCGAGTCTTAGCTTCAGGGAGGGGCTGCACGTGGAGGCAGAACACAAAAAGGTGGCATCAGGATTATTTAGCCCTCCGGCTGCACGGTGGTGTACCGTCACCTCACAGCAAGAGGGGCTTGATTTATACCCCCAGATCTCGGGTTGGGCTTTCTGTGTGGAGTTTGCACGTTTTTTCGGCTTACCCCCCACATCCAAAAAGACATGCAGCGTAGGCTAACTGGAGACTCTAAATTGCCTGTAGGTGTGAGCGTGAATTGTTGTCTGTTTCTATATGTGTGCTGAGATAAAACTGGACACCTGTCCAGGTGAACCGTAACCATGTCAGCTGGGATCGGCTCCAGCGCCCCGCAACCCTAAATAGGAGAAGCGGTGTGGATGATGGAATCATTTCCTCCCCCGACATACCAGACTCTGGTCGATGACGCAGAACATGAACATGTCGTGCAGAATGATGTGAGCCGGATGTTTAGGATTGAAGGTGACGTGGGTGATGGGGGTGTCCCTCTCCAGCCACAGAGAGTGCAGTCCTTGTTTCTGCAGCCTCCGACTCCACTCGGTGTACTCCTTCTGCACCAGAGAGTACTCAAAGATCTGCAGCACATACACAATAGAACACGCACTGTAAGACCCGTAGAGTGCATCCATGTCAACGTTATCTTTGAGAAACTAAATTGTACTCTTCTTATACTGGGGTGAGCAGAGCACACGAGTAACGGTTCATCCGAACATAAAGAGTTGGATGCAGTGGTTACCTGCTGGTCAGCGTGCACCACAACCAGGTTGCTGCTTGTTGGGTGGATGGCGATGGCAGTGGGACATGAGCCGTACACTGGAACTGTACAATGAAGCTGCAGGCGTACAGAGAGGGAGACGGAGGCCGTTGTCGGTTGTTGCTTTGGCTACAAATTCAAAATGGGACCTAAACAAACGTCAAACCCACCTTTATTTTGTCAAGGTTGTAGACCTGGACCTCACAGGCTGTGTTTGCTGTAGCGAGCCATTTGCCGTCCTCACTGGCAAACAGCAGGTGGACCGGCTCTCTGGAGCCTGGAGGTCACACACAAGCACTCGTTATACACTGTAGAAGGTTCACTAACTTTGCACTTTATGTCCACCAATAGTTTGCACAAAGTTGGTTGTTGTCTTCAACATCTCAGCCAAGAATTCATCTCATAAAATGCAACAAACACTTTCCTTGAATATGGCCATGTGAATGCCACTGAACGGCCTTTACGAGGGTACTCAGGGACGGTGTTGTATGCTTACATGAAAAGAAATTCAGATTCCTCCCAGCATTATTTAAAGAGAAACTTAATATTTAACGATTCATAACTAGAATTACAGCTTGTATGTGTCTAAAAAGGTCATCACCACCTGGTGTTACAGTTTTTGGTGTCCACGTGTTGCTGTCCAATCGCGGTAAAGAAGCGCTGCCGAATCTACGACACGACCGACCGTGACAATGATGATGGAGATGAAATCAGCATACTGTTATGAGTTATGGCCAAAATACACGTGTTGTGACGTAAGTGACCGCCGACCACCAAATTCTAGTCTGTTCCGTCATCGAGTCCAACAGGACAAAAATTCCCGGAGGTGTTCCATTGATATTGTGTTTAAAAGACAACCCACCTGCGTAAAAGTGGCAATGACCATGACGGGGAGCAGGATCAGCGCCGCACAATAAAAGGAACATTGGATTAGCTCCATGGACTTAATGCACGACTAGGGAGGTAAACAGTGGAAGGAGCATACATTGCCATGTATTTGTTGAATAAGTTGCCTCTTATAAGCGACTCGTGTTTTCACTAAAATGATCACTTTTCTTGACTGTCGAACGCGATACTCTCAACACTACAATATTAGATTTGACTCGGCTTCACCTGACTTGGGTTTTAGGGTGTGAAGGTATTTGCACTCTGGCTGGTTAAGGGCAACAACGACAACTGAAGAATTGATGGAGGAAGCGAAGAGTCGGGAGGAGTCTGTGGAGAAGCACAGCTGGTGGGCCGAGCGGAGGTCCTTGGGTAGTTTGGACACCTGAAAGGGAGGAAGAGGAAACTTCATCGTGGTCCTCATAACCTCCATGCACACGGTCTATTACAGTGTAACACTAAAGAGGGCCGGACTGAGTGAGCTGGAGTGCGTATATAGTTAACATATATTACTACGCCGATGTGTGAACAAGGACTGATCCAGAGAGTAGTGTGTGTGTGTGTGTGTGTGTGTGCAGCAGTCAGTGTTCAGGGGCCTACCTTGGTGATGCTGATGGTGTTGTTCTGTAATCTGTAAAGACGGAAACTTGTGACAGTAGAGTATGCCAGCCAGCCTCCGCATGGAGACAAAGCACTGCAGCAGATATGATCCTCTCCCTGCAGAAACCAGCACACACACACTCCGTTTTAATATCCTCAGAACTCAAAGAGGAAATATTACAGGCACAAAACAACCACGGGCAGTGTGGTCACGTGACATAGTATGGAGGATATGGACCTCCTCAACAGAGAGCTGGATGTCTACAGAGGTCTCATGTTCAAGACTAGAAGAGAGTTTGTTGTGGTGGAATTATATAAAACATGTGACCAAACAACACAATGGCAGAGGTAGCTTTGGTCAGATTCATACAAAACTAGATGGCGTCAATAAGCGTTCACAAGTTTGTTTTAGCCGTCTACACCATCTGGAACACCTTTAAAACCACTAAGGTATGGAGGCGTGGCCTTTTCTGACCACATACTGTGGTGTTGTTGGAAATGATTCGCACTAATTAAGTGTGTCCATTAAAAAAGACAAAAAAATGTCGGTGTCATTGCGCGATAAGAAAATTGCTGTAAAAAAAAAAAAGTAAGTTTAAAAACTACATGGTTTGTGTTTGGTTAAAGGGGGCAGCGCAATTATGACACGATGTCACCTCAACAAATGTGTTCGCCCATTCACACGAATCAGAATATCATAGTACTATTGGCATTTATTTGGAGAGTGTTTGTGGGGATTTTACAATATACACTCATTTTAGCTCCGCTTTGGTCTCCACAAACTTCAAAGAAAAGTAGCTGCTAAATGCTCCACTACATAGATGACAGGAAATGAGTTGTTTGGACCGCGTCGCCTGTCCAACACCAGTGGAGACGGCAGAGTTGAGGGTTTTGAATAGAAACCAAAGATCAGCACACACACCTTCCTCTTAAGCTGGATCAGTTTCTCTGGTTTTCTCTTCACAGGAAGACTGTCACCAGGATTTCCTGTTGTTGTCAAACACAATATATACATATTCATACAAGATAACTGTTCAGATTAACACAAATGTTAAATATCACTTTACCAGTTTCATCACCTTTACTGGTGCCCATAGAGTACTATGGGCACCACATTAGAATGTGAGAAATGTGTGTGCGTGTGTGTGTGTGTGTGTTTTACTCACCATGTCCATCACTTTCCCCGAGTCTCCACAGCTCTAAATGATCAGGGAACTGGAAGAGCAGCAGCCCTGCTTTCTTTGCACAACAAACCAGACTTCTCTACACGCAAGACAGAGATAAGCAGGTCACCATGGGAACAGGCATGATCTACATTGGCCGTACGTCCTCTCTGTGCTGTTCTCTGAAACACTAGAGGGCGCACACACTGAATGAACTGTGAGGAGTCAAGCAGACAGCGAGAGTAGCCAGAGATATGAACATAGGCTGTAGGTGGAACCGGCAATAATATGTCAATCATTTGATTTAGCCGCAAAGTGTAGATATTTTTTAAAGACTT
Organism: Cyclopterus lumpus; assembly: GCF_009769545.1. Classification (NCBI taxonomy): domain Eukaryota; kingdom Metazoa; phylum Chordata; class Actinopteri; order Perciformes; family Cyclopteridae; genus Cyclopterus; species Cyclopterus lumpus. Next base: position 24,702,294 of record NC_046971.1, read on the forward strand.
CTGGTTTCTAGAGCATTAAAACAAAAATAATTCACACCGGCTTCACTACAGCGACCATAAAGTACAGTTTCACAGTACATTTAGAACGTTTTCAGATGCATTCACTTTTTATTATGTTTTCCATTGTGTTGCAGTCTTATGCAAAAATCGTTTGAATAATTTTTATCATTAAAAAAATTAAAATAACCACCACTTATAATCATATTTAAATGTCTGTGTTGAATAGATTACACTACTAAAATATGTACTCACATGTGGGAAAGCCATTTTGCGCATCGCTGACTCCTGCGTGTTCTTCTCCACCTTGTCCAACAGGGGTCGCACTACCAGCTGGGTGTCCATACCTGACAGGAGAACAAACACCTTCATGTCACATGACAAGTTCATATTTAAAATGGAATACCATTGTTTTTTAGACTGCATACTTCATTGTGCAGTGAATGCTCCAGTGTTTAGGACATCGCTAAAATACATATTCCAAGAATAAAAACATGCACATATCGGACTACTTACTGTTGTTGCATGACATCAGAAGGCCTTATGGCAAAGGTTGAGACATGGTCTGTTTATTTATTTTTTGCTGAAACGTGGGTTCATTGATGACTTTGGCTACGCTTTGGCTTTAAAATAGTATTGGATAAACGATTTATGAGATCAGGAATAGATTTAGAGTCCAAATGCTGAATAGTGTAAACAAGAATAATGCCAGTTCAGACGACACAATGTCAGCTGACCCGACAGACGCAACATGTCGGGAAGGGACATCGCCGTGACAACAGACGCTACATCTGACACCTCAGCAGCAACACAACAGTGTTCTTCTTCTTCCCAGAAGTCGTCTCCTAGCATCTACTTTGTGATGACATTACACGGGTTGTGATGTCATCACATTTGCATGGCAATTCATCCAATAGTTGATTTCAGTTTAGAACTAGTCATCAAAACCCACACAAGAGGTGTGTGTACTACTTTGTAGATTCCACTTGGTTTATAGTGAAAACACTTGAGGGCTCACTTGCTTTGGTTCCTCCCTAGTTGCATTGATAAACTCAGAATAATGTCACCGCAAAATAAATATAAACACTGCAACTCAAAAGTTTGGGGACCCCTGCTACATTGAGGTGTTCTTCTTTCCTTCAGTAATGACTATTGTAACAGACAAAAAGAGTATAATTCAGCTTTCACACTGACCTCCAGACACCACAGCAGTTTCGGTGTGGACGAGCGCCCTCACATCATGCGAGTGGTTTTTAAAGGTCCTAGTTCGGACCCAATCTTTGTTCTGCCCGTCCAAAGTTGAGGAGAGGAACTGGAACTGGACGACCGTGCCCTCTGACGTCCCGGCTACCAGACTGCTCTCATCCTGTTCAATTTCGTGGAAGTTTGACATCACTGATTCTCGGAGGATGCGTATCTAAAACTGCCCTCAGGCCAGAAGTCATGTGATGTGTCCTAATACTTGGTTGCACGCGTACCTGTGAAACAGACAGAGCCAGTACGTCCCACTTGGTGACAAGGTGAGTTCTGGCCAGAGTTCCCGTGAGTCCATCCCAGATCTGGACCTTTCCGGCAGAGTCACCGCTAATGATGGTGTGGTCAGAAAGGAAGGCAATGCTCCAAACCACCACCTCTTTGCTCTTGGATGCTCCGACACCCCTCTCCACCAGCAGCCTGTGAGTGGCGCGGCCTTAAGTCCACAAGGGCAAACCAACATGAGGACAAGTTTACAATCATATCACTGGAGGATATTTTAGGAACACTTGGGCGATTAGAGTCAGAACTTGTCTTCTAATGTGCCATTTGAATACCTGAACTGCTCTGTGCTAATAGTTCAGGGCCAAGTTGTATCTACTTACCCGTCTCAACATCAAAGATTCTGATCATGTCCATCATGCCGGCAGCAATCAGTGAAGCAGAGGGATGCCAGCAGAGAGATATAATGCGACCTAGAAGAGCACATGAAACTAAAATCAAACCCTGAACGTCACTCAGGGGCTTTCACACCTGTAGTCAGGTTCATTTGTTCCCAATCAAAAAAGGAGAACAAAATACATTGTTGCGTTATAGTTCTGGCCTGTTTCATTTGTCCTTGTAGGAAAACAAAAATGAATAATTATCACCACACAAACTCAAAACTCCATCAGTGGTCCCTACTGGCCAACAAAGATGTTTCCTACGTGTTGGATACTGGTCACATGGAGCTCAAACAATAAGAGTAAATATCTGAATACAGCCATTTATTAATTATGCAAGCACATGCATGAATATGTATTCACGAAGCAGCTCGTTCTCTTACCTTTTTGCCTGTCAAGGTTTCTTTGAAACTGAATCCTGTCCTCCAGTACTTCAAACATCTTCACTGTCCCGTCCTCACAGCCGACCTGACAAGGAACACAGCCACTCAATGAATAAGCAACAGCTGGATGAGGCTCTTCACCTAAAGTCCAAATGTGACCCTGGGCAGAAGAATTAGAGCATCGGGTCTTGACTGACCGCTAGCAGAGTTCCCTGGTCGTTGCCACTGATGGTCCAGATCGGTCCTCCATAGGCCTCCACTGTGTACCGGGGCCTCAGGTTCTCCAGGTCGTACTCCGTGATCTCTCCATTCAATCCAGCACTGAACAGACGTCGGCCCACCCAACACAGAGCCTCGACAGCCCGGCCGTCCTGCCCTGGGATGACCTAAGCATCAACATCGAAACCAGGTCAGGGTCGAATGTTTCCCATTCTTTAAACTATCACAACATGACACTCATCAACCAAATACCACGAAGACGGCGATCACGTGGAGTCACCGTCAACGTGCTGTTCGACCTCCAATGCAGATGTGACGGCCGAATGAGCAGATGCCCGTAGAGCGTCAGTCCACGTGGGGAGAGAGGGGGGGGGGGGCTCTGGGACGGTTACCTTTTCTTGGAAGTAGTTGTCCGCGAAGTTGAAGATCTCCAGAGCTCCGTCCGCCCGGGCCAGCGCGAGCCGCTCGGTGCGGCGGTTGAACGCCATGGCTCTGATAGCGGCGGGCATGTAGTCGAAGAACCGAACCCGGTGCACCTTGAACTCCCCCATGTTGACTACGAAGAAGAGCACAGGCAGGAGGCGAGTTGAAGCCGGTCACAGGGCAGCTTACACCGTTAACGACAACCGCCGCTGCCCGCTAGCAGCGTCACAAACCGACCACCGACCCGTTAGACTCTTACCGGGTTCACACCGACTAGAACACGCTCCTAACTCCACACGCTGGGAAACATCAGCGACCACGTTGAGAACCTTTGAACCGGTAGTGAATCACCCAAACCGGAAATACGTCATCACACGGACGGTTGACACTGCGCGGTCTAAACGCCGACGGAATGGTGTCTGGAGCTGCTGTGCTGGGATCAGTTCACGGCGTTACTTCGTGTCCCACGACAGGACGATGGTTCAAATAGTCATACGGTAGGAGATGTGTGTTACTATACATTTATATGCACACAGTTATGACTTTCGCACTACCGAGGTGTGAAGGTTACAGATATTAACCGGAGATTAGGGATCCTCTCTGGCCCCATTGTTTTGCTCCACATGGTCCACCCTGTCATATACAAAGGAGTCCACCAATAAGGATTAGACAAACCATAAACATGTAGTCTTCTTTTTTTAAAGGTCATAAGGTGGAATTGTTACTGCATAGCAGGAATGACCCAGGGACAAAACCCTGAACTGACAAGTATCTCGTGGTGATTTGGTTATATTATATTTAGACTGTCCAGTGTCACTAATGTTGGCATAAGCTCATTTTTGAGGTCAGTGTGCTGTGACACACTTCGTATGGAGCTCAGGGGGCAATGGGGCCAGCTGTCAGCCGCCTCTCCTCTAGTGTTGACATGGCAATGTTATGTATTTTTAGAAATGAATGCTTTCCAGGGATCTTTAGTTCATGTTCGTGTTTATCTCCGTGCTCCTGCAGGGGCAGTGTGGATGGCAGCAGTCCTCCAGAATGGCTGCTGGTGGAGCTGCAGGGAGAAATGGTTTCCAGGCACAACTCTGGTCTGGCTGGGAATGTAATGGGAGATCTGCTCTCCACCAGAGAGGTGAACTACAGACACTTAGTGACCCCAAACTAGCTGATCAGGGCTGGACAGTAAGGGCTGCCAGTGGCAAACAGTTTTTAATATGTACAAAATATGCACACACAGCATAATAATATGCAAAATAAATACTTTAAAAAAAAAATTCCTTGCGTTAGTGATATTTAAATGTGGTTGTTGAAGTCAGAACCTGAACCAGAAAACACTCCATGTGTGATGGTCTGGAGTTTGATTATGGGGTGAACAGTCTGACTAACCAGCAGCATCACAAACGCATATGCTAATTTATTCAACTGACATAGTGGTTCTATGAACAAAAACAAAAAGGACATTTGTGAAGTCTTGAGAGGTGAAGTATCCTGGCATCTTTGAGCTGTATGGGAAATGATACTGCAAATTGTGTCTAACATACACATGATATGTATGCGTGTCATATTTTCATTATTAAGCTGAAATAAAGCTGCATCATTTCTTAGTTGCACTAACAGGAGATCATGGCATCATATGACTCGCCAGGTCAATGATGGGTCCTTCACATTTCAGAAATGTATTATTGCACAAGCGAATATTGCTATTCGTCATTTCTTTCTAGAACAATGTTTTCTGTTATTTTGAGCTCCAAGTAACAAACTCCTATTTTTTATAATCGATTTGAAGCTGATTCATTTCTCAATTTACTGATTAATTGTTTGGTTGTATAAAAAGACTGAAAATAGTAAAACTGCTCATGTTAGAGCCAAGAGTTGACGTCTCAAATGTCATTCAACAAACAACAATCAAAAGATGTTAAATTAACACATTTCCTTTGCAACCATTCAAATGTCATGACCCTCCGTATCAAGACAAAAGGTTCTACTCGTGTTGCTTTAGCTCTAAATGCAGCAGAAGTTGGAAAAAGTCCTGAATGTCTTCATGTCTCACACGATGCTTTCTCTGTCAGTCCTCACTCCTTTCTCTCTCCATCAGGGGACGCCGGTGCTTATTGTAGGACATCATATTCTCTATGGCAAGCAGCTCAAACTGGAGAAACCCCTCGCAGTCCTCACCAAGCATTCCAGCCATTTGCAGGATAGCCTGGGCAGCCACGGCAAGGACGGTAGCAGCGAGGATGTCACACAGGTAGCTATGGAAACGAACCAGCAAGGACCCACTTCCACCTCTTACACCGTGTCTGCCCTGATCAAACGGAAGCTGATCTTTAAGACGCGCCCCAAACCCATCATCACTAACGTACCCAAGAAGGTGTAGCGTGACTGCGTTTCCTCTCTGGGTCAGGTGATCATTCTCACCTGCTGGACACTACCGGAAGTGTACTTCAGTTAGTGTTCTCTCTGATGTGCAGTTTGAGACATTTGTTGTGCAGTTAGTCAATACTGCTGAACTGATTTCCAGAGAGTCTTTAATGATGATATGAATAAATGTTGTATTGTTTTCCTGAGATCTGTAGAAAGTGTCAAGGTTCTAAATGCTGTTTCAAAGGCTTTTGCAAACTAACGAATTATATTGTTGATGGAAAATAAAGAATATTTGAGATCAGCAGCCTCAATTCATAAGTATCCCAACAAGGGCTACAACATTTCCACCAGATGGCAACATTATCATTTTATTGAGACTGGAACAGACATCTCCACTACAAGGCATAAACACTGGACATTGTTTCTTAACAAATGTCCGCAATGTAGAGTGACTGGTCAATAATTCCCAAATGATTCCAAGAGTTGTCTTTTGATTAAGTTTTCATTTGATATCAGTGTACCTGCTCTCTATTTACTCACCACATCTACTGGTACCATTTCCTATGTTCCAGAAGGCATTCAATTCAGTTTATTTTATATAGCCCAATATCACAAATTATAAAATTATCCTCAGAGGGCTTTACAATCTGTACACATACGACATCCCTGTCCCAGGACCTCACATCGGATCAGGAAAAACTCCCCAAAAAAGGGAGAAAAAGTGAAGAACCCTTCAGGAGAGCAACAGAGGAGGATCCCTCTCCCCGGATGGACAGAAGCAATAGATGTCATGTGTACAGAATGAACAGTGTTACAGAGTTACAACACATTCAATGAATGTGACATAAATTATGAATAATTAGTAGTAGGACCACAATCTAGACCTCCACAATCCATGAAACAGAAGGAGGAAGAAAAGAGAGGGGGGGGGGACAGGAGACCGGCCCACCAGGCAGGAGGCATCGTGGAAGAGGCCGGACCAATGAGGCCAGGCGTTTGAGGCAGGAGGCACAGAGGCAGGGCCATTGGGAAGGAGGCCAGGTCCAGGCTGGATGCAGGAAGCAGGGGCAAGGAGTCATGACCAGCTTCAGACACAGCCAGGTCCAATGAAGCGAGAAGTCGCAAAGACTCCGGGGAGGAAGCAGAGTTAGTAATGTGCAATGAAGAGATGTAAATTCATCCATAAGTAGAGAGAGAAGAGGAGATAGACCAGGGCAAACCTGATTCAGCCCTAACTATAAGCACTATTAAAGAGGAAAGTCTTAAGTCTATTCTTGAATGAGGTGACTGTGTCTGCCTCCTGGACTGAAAGTTGAAGCTGGTTCCATAAAAGAGGAGCTTGATAACTGAAGGCTCTTGCTCCCATCCTACTTTTTAGGACTCTAGGAACCACAAGTAGCCCTGCATTTAGTGAGCGCAGCTCTCTAGTGGGGTAATATGGTACTACAAGCTCCTTAAGATATGATGGTGCATCACCAATCAAGGCTTTGTAGGTGAGGAGAAGAATTTTAAATGTGATTCTTGATTTTACAGGGAGCCAGTGCAGAGCAGCTAATACAGGAGTCATGTGATCTCTTTTCTTAGTTTTTGTGAGTACACGAGCTGCAGCATTCTGGATCAACTGGAGGGATTTAAGAGACTTATTAGGGCAGCCTGATAATAAGGAGTTGCTTTTTGAGACCAGATGTGCCTGATTTTTTAAATGTCCTTGAGATTTTCTTAACGTGGGAGTTAAAGGACAAGTCTCGGTCAAAGATAACTAGAGATTCTTTACAGTGGTGTTGGATGCCAGGGAAATGCCATCTACAGAAACCACATCACCAGATAATTGATCTCTGAGGTGTTCAGGACCGAGTAAAATAACTTCGGTTTTGTCTGAGTTTAACATCAGGAAGTTGCAGGTCATCCATGTTTGTATGTCTTTAAGCATGGGTCATAACTGACTGATGGTATTTCATGTCAATTAGAAAATAATCAAGTGGTAGCAGGTAGTAGACAAGTACATCCCAAGTTAGGTAAATATTACCACATAATACACTCAAAACTCCTGGATGTTCACTTTTGTTAATACTGTTTTGAAGCTGTATTTCGAGGTTTAGGTATCCCACAATTCATCCTGTTTTATGTGCAGTTGCTCCTATAAGCTGGTTTGAGGACTGACATTTAATAAACATGATGTTTAAGTTTATCACATGCTGGATTCAGCATGAATATTCTTTTTCAAACACTAAAAATGTTTGAGAGAACTTCCTCAAATGATTGATTTTTTGTTTCTTGATGAACTGAATAGAATCATAAGATTGCTATTATTTTGTCAAAGATTTTTCCTTCCTTAAAAATGGTAAGAAACCTTTTTTCAAAGGCACTTACAGAGTTACAAAGACGGGTACACAGAGAGTTACGTCACAGAAGAAGAATACTGTGAGTCACCTACGGATAACCGGCTCAGAGGTAGAGCCGGTTATGGGCAAGACTCTGCCACCGGTGTGTGAATGGGTCAATGATGACATGTAGTGTAAAGTGCATTACAAATGCACTTCCATTTAACATTGACTGAGTTTAGAAAGTACAGTTTAAATAAAAGAATAAAAAAACAAGTGGACAGACAAACACGTGAATCAATAATTGTAACGTGTCACATGCAAAACAATGTTTGTATGATCTTAAATTGGCATTGAGACACACGTCTATGTAACTGCTGAGAGACTTGAAATGAATCCTAACGGAGAGTTTGAAGGAAAAGTAGCAGGTGTTTGGAATTATGAACAAGGCGCAAAAGCTTTGACAAATCAATACACTTTCAACGTTGGTCGCAGCACTATTCTCTCAGATTGAATCATCAGCTGCAGTTTATGTAACCTAAGTGACAGTGAGTGTTGCTCATTTGACTAATTTTAAGATTCAGTAAAGAAAGGCACAAACATACACAACTGTCAATTTATTTCCTAATTTTTTTATGAGAAATGTCTGAAATGTAACAATCAAACTACATCTTTTAAACTGACCTATAGGAACTGACCTATTCCTCCAGTAGGAATGTTTTGTCTTAAAGCCCAAGCTTAGCTTAAACTCAATAGCCCCTGAGGGGTTATTTTCTTAGCTATAGCAAAACAATATAGCATTAGAAAGAAGTGTGAAATTAAATGACATGGATTAGTAAAGTAAAGACTATTGAACTGGTTTGCTCAACCAACAAGTGAATTCCTCTTACACACGGACGACCGGGATCTGATCACAACAATGTCCATTGCTTTGTATACGGCTGCATGGGTCAGTGGTTAGCAGGTCCGTCTGTCAATCAGAGGATCGCTGTTTCAAGCCCTGGCTGTGCTAGTCCTAGTTGATGTGTCCTTGAGCAAGACACTTAACCCTGAATTGCTCCCTGTAGCTGATCTACGGTGTATGAATGTATGTCGCTTTGGACAAAAGTGTCAGCTAAATGAAATATCTATGTAATAGTGAGGACCATCCACCCTATGATGCTTCCTGAGAATTGAACCAATACTAACTGACTATTAATGGGAACCTATGATAATGTCAGTACTGTCCATCACGATCTTCATTCACACTGAATGAATATCAAGTTTTTGCTGAAAAATAATTAACCAGAATTTCTTCTGCCTTCAAATTCAGTCCAAAAACATCAGTATACAGATTTGTCCATATGGTCACAATGTGAATGTAGTGCTGTGACAAAGTAAAGCAGGGCTTAGTGCAGCACCGCACACATTAATTACATCAATACTCATTTTAATAAGTGAGAAGGAAGGAACAGTTTGGGAACAAACATTCAACATATTTGTCTCAGTCTTTGAGCATACAGCATTTGACATGTTGCCAGAATATTTACAGCGTGTGAGTATGTGTGTGTTTGTTTGATGAAGGCGGTTCCTATGCTGCGGGGTTACCCTGAAGTAAATTGCCATCCTGTTAGTACGTGACTGAAGGGACCAATTCATTCAGCTGCTGTAAAGCATTCAGACACCTCCCACTTATAAACAAACACAGGCATTATGGCAGCATGCTTTTAAAGTCATACCAAGAACCATGGATGTCCAAGCTCAGTCATTTTAATCAGTGACTGATGTTACTCTTAGTAAAAAAGTTATTCATTCACCCTCTCTACTGGTTTGGAATTAAATAGCAGTAGCTTTTTATCAAGAGGTCCTCATTCAGATTAAATGAGACCACGTTCATGAATGTGGAGATGCTACGTGTTGATACTTGGTTGGTGATACATAGTGATACATGGTTATAAGTGGTGAGGCGATACGTGATGGTTCAAATCAATTCAGATTATTTTGTATAGCCCAAAATCACAAATTACTAATTACTTGCCTCAGAGGGCTTTACAATCTGTAGACATACGACATCCCTGACCTTTGACCTCACATCTGATCAGGAAAAACTCCCATGTGTACAGATGAACAGCGTTACAGAGTTACAACACATTCATTCATTATGGATGAATTTACATCTCACCATTGCACATTATTAACTCTGCTTCCTCCCCAGAGTCTTTGTGACTTCTCGTCTCATAGGGTCCATTGGACCTGGCTGTGTCTGAAGCTGGTCCTGGGTCCTGCCTCCTTGCACCTGCTTCCTGCATCCAGCCTCTGGCCTAGACCTGGCCTCCTTCCAAATGGCCCTGCCTCCTTCTCTGTGCCTCCTGCCTCAAAGGCCGACCTCATTGGTCCGGCCTCTGTCACGATGCCTACTACTAATTATTCATAATTCCTGTCATATTCATTGAATGTGTTGTAACTCTGTAACTCTGTTCATCTGTACACATGACATCTATTCTTCTGTCCATCCGGGGAGAGGGATCCTCATCTGTTGATCTCCTGAAGGTTTTTTTCCCCCGAGGCCAGGCCCTTGAGGCAGGAGGCACAAAGAAGGAGGCAGGGCCATGATGCGTGGTGTTACGTGGTTATATGTGGTGATACTATATGTGGTGATGCGTGGTTTAAAGTGGTGATACGTGGTTATAAGTGGAACGCCATATACTTTCGAGCTTTCGTGAAGTTTGCTTTAGGTCGTGGGTCTGAGGGTTATACCAGGGAGCAAACCTCCTTTGCCTCAATGTCTTCTTCTTCAGTGGGGCTATTGAGTCTAGTGTCATTCTCAGTGAGCCTGTAGCACTATCGACAAGATGATCAATCTGGGACGGACTAAAGTTAGCACAGGAGTCCCTCGTAACATTGAGACGTGGTATTGAATCAAATGCAGAAGGAATCTTTAAATTTAGCTACAGCACTGTCAGTTAGACATCTGGTGTAGAAACTTTTGACTAACGGTGTACACTCCGGGAGTATAAAGTCAAAAGTTATGAGGTAATGGTCTGACAGAAGAGGGTTCTGTGGGAAGACCTCCAAATGATCAATGTGGTGATACTTGGTTATATGTGGTGATACTTGGTTATAAGTGGTGATACGTGGTTATAAGTGGTGATACTTGGTTATAAGTGGTGATACGTGGTTATAAGGGGTGATACTTGGTTATAAGTGGTGATACTTGGTTATAAGTGGTGATACGTGGTTATAAGTGGTGATACTTGGTTATAAGTGGTGATACTTGGTTATAAGTGGTGATACTTGGTTATAAGTGGTGATACGTGGTTATAAGTGGTGATACGTGGTTATAAGTGGTGATACTTGGTTATAAGTGGTGATACTTGGTTATAAGTGGTGATACGTGGTTATAAGGGGTGATACGTGGTTATAAGTGGTGATACTTGGTTGTATGTGGTGATACTTGGTTATAAGTGCATACTTGGTTATAAGTGGTGATACTTGGTTATAAGTGGTGATACTTGGTTATAAGTGGTGATACTTGGTTATATGTGGTGATACTTGGTTATAAGTGGTGATACTTGGTTATATGTGGTGATACTTGGTTATAAGTGGTGATACTTGGTTGTATGTGGTGATACTTGGTTATATGTGGTGATACTTGGTTATAAGTGGTGATACTTGGTTATATGTGGTTATACGTGGTTATAAGTGGTGATACTTGGTGGTGATACGTGGTTATAAGTGGTGATACTTGGTTATAAGTGGTGATACTTGGTTATATGTGGTTATACGTGGTTGTATGTGGTTATACGTGGTTATAAGTGGTGATACTTGGTTATATGTGGTTATACGTGGTTATATGTGGTGATACGTGGTTATAAGTGGTGATACTTGGTTATATGTGGTTATACGTGGTTATAAGTGGTTATACGTGGTTATATGTGGTTATACGTGGTGATACTTGGTTGTATGTGGTGATACTTGGTTGTATGTGGTGATACGTGGTTATAAGTGGTGATACTTGGTTGTATGTGGTGATACGTGGTTATAAGTGGTGATACTTGGTTGTATGTGGTGATACGTGGTTATAAGTGGTGATACTTGGTTATAAGTGGTGATACTTGGTTGTATGTGGTGATACGTGGTTATAAGTGGTGATACTTGGTTATAAGTGGTGATACTTGGTTATAAGTGGTGATACGTGGTTATATGTGGTGATACTTGGTTATATGTGGTGATATGTGGTTATATGTGGTGATACGTAGTTATATGTGGTTATAAGTGGTGATACTTGGTTGTATGTGGTGATATGTGGTTATATGTGGTGATACGTGGTTATATGTGGTTATAAGTGGTGATACTTGGTTGTATGTGGTGATACGTGGTTATAAGTGGTGATACGTGGTTATATGTGGTGATACTTGGTTGTATGTGGTGATACGTGGTTATAAGTGGTGATACGTGGTTATATGTGGTGATACTTGGTTGTATGTGGTGATACGTGGTTATAAGTGGTGATACTTGGTTGTATGTGGTGATACTTGGTTGTATGTGGTGATATGTGGTTATATGTGGTGATACTTGGTTGTATGTGGTGATACTTGGTTGTATGTGGTGATACGTGGTTATATGTGGTGATACGTGGTTATATGTGGTGATACTTGGTTGTATGTGGTGATATGTGGTTATATGTGGTGATACGTGGTTATATGTGGTTATAAGTGGTGATACTTGGTTGTATGTGGTGATATGTGGTTATATGTGGTTATACGTGGTTATATGTGGTTATAAGTGGTGATACTTGGTTGTATGTGGTGATACGTGGTTATAAGTGGTGATACTTGGTTAAAACAGTACAACAAATAGAAGCAGGTAACATGACATCAAGCTATATTTGAAAAATAAGTTATTGTGGTCCTTTATTGCATCTTCTCTATTTTTAAACACCAACATTTTAATATCAGCTACGCGTAACAATACATTTTCTGGAGTCTTCACCATGTTATGTACAAACAGTAAATGAACATAAACACAGATGAATGGAAATGTACACTGTATCCTGAGGATGATACTAAATAAACACTAAATAAAACCTCAGGAGACCATGAATATTTACCGATATCTACAGTTGCATGAAAATCCAGCCACTAGTTTTCCAGTTGGTGGAAACTTTGCCTGCATGGTGGTGCTCAATAAACCTACAGGAGCTCAGCATGTGAACTCATCCTCTGGGGACCAATGAACTTAAAGCAAACTTCATGAAAAGCAGTCAGTCGTTTCTGAGATTGTTTTATAGAACTAAGAGTAGGGCAGACTTACAATGACATCAACAGGGTTAAAGGTGTTGACTTAACTGGTGCGTCTGGTGACCGGGTGGTTAAGACACATACCATATCATTGATAGATGTCATTCCAGCACTCTCCCGGCATTTCTTTGTCTGGATCTTTACAGTAATACTGAATGAAGGCCAAATGCAAAAAAAGAAGCTAAAATTAGGAAAACTTCAGTTTGAGATTGAGAACAAAAGGATATATTTTTCAGTTTGGTGTGAATGTACTGTTTTCTGTTTGAAGAGCCTTGTTCTTCTGTAACTTTTCTTTTGATTTATACATGCAGAATGTATTCCCTACAAACTGCCCTCCACTACATCATTGGGTATAAAAGAAAAACTGCATTATACGTATGTCTGCTAAAATCAACTATTCATTATCCAGCATCCAGTTTCTGAGAGCCTCCTCACCATCATGACAAATGCCTTGTATGTGAAAACATACTTGGCAATAAAAGGTTCTGATTCTGATTAAATCAAACACATGGCAAAGGAATTCATACCGCTCACGTAAAGCTACTCTCTAGCTTCTCAGCATTCCCAATCAGGAGTTTACATCCAATGACACAAGAGAAATTATAACAAAAGAAGATGATCACTACAACCTGTTTGTGTGCTAGTGTCATGTCTTAGTATTAATGTTTAAACATTATTCATTATTCATAATTTGTCATATTCATTGAATGTGTTGTAACTCTGTTCATTCTGTACACATGACATCTATTGCATCTGTCCATCCGGGGAGAGGGATCCTCCTCTGTTGCTCTCCTGAAGGTTTCTTCACTTTTTTCCCTGTGAAAGGTCATTTTTCTATTATTTTGGAGTTTTTCCTGATCCGATGTGAGGTCCTGGGACGGGGATGTCGTATGTGTACAGATTGTAAAGCCCTCTGAGGATAATTTGTAAGTTTTGATTTTGACAAAATAAACTGAATTGAATTGAATTGATGCTCCAGTCCGGTTAGTTTCTGAGAAATATATTTCTCTTTTTTTTAAAGTGAGCATACAATACAGTGAACAAAATAGCATTGGAAAATGTCAATACAGTTATTTAAATCACACGGCATTCTCTATTTGGTATAAATGAAAGGACTGTGTCCAAAATAGGAAGCATTTTGTTTAATGACTTTGGAAAATTCCAGTGTCTTGGGATGCCCAGAGATAGAAGCAGCAGATGTCAAGAAACAAGACCTCTTGCATTGCTGGTTGACCATGAGAAAGGAAAATCTATTTCCTTTTAACTACCCTTCTTTGTGTTTCAAGTTTGAACTCATACAGCCCAGACAAAATAAATCCATATGAACATAGTTTAAATGGCACCAAAAAAAAAACTACATTTGTCTGATTAAAATAAATATGAAAGAAATAAAAAAAAGCTCTCACGTCTGTCAATCTCTTTGGTCTTCAGTCTTTACACTGTTGATGGAATGAATAAACAAAGGCTTCATCTAGTGGAAAAGTTAAGAGAATTGTGTCCTGTAGTAAACTATACTGTTACATCATTTGGCACCTTTACAGTATATAAAAGTGACCACATACAAAGTCTCTGAATCACTGAATTAAACTACGATCAAATGGTCGTAAACTGAGAATTGGACCACAATGTACATCATTAAGTTACACATTTGATACGTCACTAAAACAACAAACACCAGAAAAAAAAATACAAAATAAACTGCATGTCACATGTTCAGAAATGTTAGATTGTCTGCTCTGGTTAAATCATAACTGATCTACAAAATACAGCTGCAGATGATTGTCCTGTTCATGGCTGATGAGAGTAAATGAGCGCTGGTCTCAGAGCTGAGGAATAACCACAAACTGTCTGTATCCACACCATTACATCCATCTGCAAGTAGTGTGTGGCCCATATGCTGATGAAAGAGTTTTAGGTCTCTGAAATCATTCGTCAATCTGCTGATGCCTCTGGCTGGGCAGGAATCAGTAGAAATAATGGCAGTCTTGGGGAGTAAGAGACACCCTTGATTGACACTTGAGACAGCCTGAAAGCTTGAACAGAAAAATGGTGGGGAACTCGGAAAAAATGTGTTACTTGGACTTCATTCTTCATTATTTAAACTGCAAAAGGTTTACGTCTACGGACTCTCTGCCTCTCTCCTCAACGATAGGAGATCACCTCACTGAGAGGAGAGCAGGAGGGAGTTCCTGAAAAAGATTGCTCGCTAACTAGCCAGCTCAAGAGATGGACCAATCATCCTCTCTGGAGCTCCCGTCTGCCCTCCCCACGGCGAAGCAGTCTGTCAGTCAGCTAATATTCTATTATAATATAACATTGGTTAATGTTGACTTCCTTACGGGACACTTGCATTGCACCAGGTAGGTGGCACCCCCCCAATTGGCATCGGATATTTTGCACACTGACAGCGATGCACTACTTAGTAACCAAAGTATGCATAACATGGATGGATGTAGGTAGCTGCTTGTTAGTAACGTGTTGCAGTAACAAATAGTGTAAGGATACCATTTTAAATGATGTGGTTACGTTGACATTTAGGAGTCAGCTTGTTGGCTGTCTGTTTGTTGGAGTGTTAATATCGGTTTGGTTTCTGTTCTGTGCACGTGGCAACCTCCAGTGCTGAGAAATGAAGCAAACGCAGGGTGCCAAAATCTGCACTTCAAGTGGCCACTTGAGGCTGGTTTCAAAAGCGAGTCAATCCCCATAGACCTCCATGTTAAAATGTGTACAGCCTGATACAAAAACAATGTTGGTCTCTGTAGCTAATATCCTTGTGCGTGACAACTGTACGGGGAATTCATTTTTATATAACCTATCGCTCAAAATGATATTAATGCTTAAAGTTGCATAAGAGGTGTGTGATGTTGATATTTTACAGTCTATTGTTCTGTGGAGAGACTGATCAGGGACCTTGGCACAGCTAGGGGATGTGGTAAGCCTCGGCCAGAAGAAGAGAAATGTGACTTCTGGCAACAACAAAAAGGCTCCTCCCAGTTGTTTCCTTTCCAGTGCCCTCATCGCTGCCTGGCAGCAGGTAGAACAGCACACATGAAGTTGGATGGTGTGAGAACTGCACAGTTGATTGGGTTGGGAAGTTGTCTCACTTTATTTTTTCTACATAAGATGTTATGGGTGTTAACTATGTGGAGGTCCAGCATATTTAGTGCTGGACTAAGTACCAAAAGTAATATAACACATTTTATTTGCATCTTTAAAAAGATATTACTTCACGGCTACGCAATGATTACAGCAACCAACAACTCTTTGAAAGACGCCGACATGGCATCTGAGTATTGTACGAAGATAGAAAAAATCCTAAGCTATGCTTTACGGTGTGTTTAGACAGAACGCAAACTGAAGGTTCACATACAATTCCCTGCTAAAAGTTTAAAAACAGACTATGTTTATTGTTCACAAACAGTAAAAGATATGGTTTGGGGGTTTAGAAATCTGATACATAGTCAATGTATCAGATCTACCTACTGTAGATGTCTGTCGGCTTGGAGAAACTGCCACGAGTACTGACACAGGAGTAAAGCAATATACTGTGGTGAACAGGGGCAACTGCACAATATATTTGAGCCACATAAAGACCCACCTTAAAATTATATTTCCCTTTTGTGTATTTTATGTATAAGTGTATGCTATATACCACTGAACTGATAGTAAAACGTACCTATGCTGTATAGATAAGTTTCACTTTCAGTTCAGTTCCATGTTGGAAATATTCTAAATATGGCGTACACTTAAACTGATATTTATTTTTTTGGTGGGTCTTTCTTTGAGCTGGTTAAAATCGGTTTAGCTGCTGCCCTCGTCCACAGCATTACATTACTTTGCTCCAGTGCAGGTGCTCCTGTCTGCTTCTCCAAACTGGGCGCGTGCCGACCGCCATCTATTAATAATAATACACTGATTATGGATTAGTCCCTCATACAACCCCACTTCAAGACGTCCAAACTTTCCCTTTAATGTACAATCTGTACAAAGGTTAGCTGTAGCTGGCTAGGGACTTATGCGCAAACAATGTGTGTTTGTGTCACTAAACTCACAAGTTATTTCTGCTACTTTCTCATCTCTGTACTTTTATAAAGAGCGGAACACTCAAGTTGAAACATTTTATTTTCTCAGTTTTATTTTGCGCAGCCAATAGAAGATTTGCTATCGATAATGACAGTCGTTTTATTCAATTGACTGGCAATTGCACCACCTCTAAAATTTGCTTGGCATTCTGTCTGAACAAATGCATCCAAGGTGCTTGGCCTTGAGAGAATTGCCTTGCTATTTGATCTCTGATTTATTGGACACGAAAAACTGACCAACCATGAAGTAAGACCTATGCCTGTAAGTCTCATTTATGAAGCACCGTTGAGCATGATATAAATTGGCGAGTTCTGTGGCTGCACTCATCACTAAGTCTCCCCCACGTGTATTAGATTCCTGCTGCTCAGATTCACACCTTTTTAGCACCAATGATGAAGATGTGAGCGTGTTCGTGATTCACAGCTCATCACTTCAGCAGTTCATAGGTTCAGAGACTTTTCTAGAGTCACACTGCAGTGAAACTCGGTGTGAATGTCTTACCAGTCTCCCTAGCAGCAGGTTTATGCCTCCGCATATGGCAGGTGATACTGCTCTTCCCTCTTGTTACACCGTTTGGCTACGATTGCCAGGTAGAGTACCAGCAGAATAAGCCAGTAGCAGGCGTAGAGTATTGTTCCTGCTATCAACAAGGCTTTCTCTGTCTCACTAAATGGCTCCTGTGTTTCGCAGTAGATTGTATACCCCACACCCCCGAGCAGCACCGTAGCCCACACTGTGACGGGCACAGCGCCAATGAAGTTTACCACAATCTTCCTCCGGCCTGAAGTTCCCCATCCAGCCTTGTTGATGGTGAGCAGTGCAAATATTTTGGCAGGGAGCAAGCTGGACATGTAGAGCAGAGAGTACAGGGACATGAAGATCATCACCAGGCTGCCACGCAGGAAACAGGCATAGGTGGCCTTCACCATCCCAACCAGTTGGACCGTTAATAAGAAGAGCAGGATGTTCCACAGCCTTCCACGGTAGAAGAGATGGATGACGGTGGCAACCAAGAAGAAAGGGAAGAAGCCGGTGACCACGGACTCATAGGTCATCCAGAGGCTGTGCTTGTGGAACCACAGGGCATTATACAGCCACTCACGGAAATAAGACTTGCTCCATCGAGTCTGCTGGTTGAGCCATCGCAAATACTGGGTCGGTGTCTCAGTCTGGCACTGCGATCGTGCTGTGAATTTTGTCTTGTAGCCAAAGCTGAGCACCCGGTTGGTGAGGTGGCGGTCATCGCCGAAGCTGCACTTGGAGCCCAGGAAGGTCTGGTGGTACCAGGGCTCCAGGAAGCGCTGGAGCAAAGAGTTCCTATACATCCCCAGAGGTCCGCTGATACACTGGACGCACCCAAAGTAGGACTGGCAGGCCCGCTCAATGTTGAAGGCCATCCAATAACGCACGCTGCTGAGGAAGGAGATCCAGGAGTCGTACTTGTTAAGGATCTGGAGGACAGGAAAGTGTTGAGAACATGAATCAACAAAGGAAGAAAAGGAGCTTTCAATCACCTCCCTTTCTGGCCCAAGAACTTTTAAGTTGACTTTCAAACCCAAGATCTATTGTCTTGGGTAGCATTATTGTATTGTATTTTACCTGCACGTCTCCACCGACCCCTCCCACCATTGGATCTTCCTCAAGGATCTTCAGCATTTCTATGGTACATGCTGGGTCTAGAACTGTGTCCGAGTCACACACCTGAAAAAGGACACAAGCACAGGGTTTCAATAATGCTGAGAGTCACAGACTCAGAGAAATACACCCATTGGTCAAGTTAAGGCTGCAGGTGTTGCAGAACCCTGAGTGAAATCCATTAGAGAAATGAAAGGCTTCTGACAGATCCCAGCTGGTTCATTCTAACTACACTGAACTGGGTCAGCTATGGATATGACCTTTGACCAACACCAAGGGCACAGAGGGCATGTGACAGCTGGCTATGATGAATACGTTTGTTGTTCAACATAGGTTTGGATTGGAAATAAGGTAAGGGAGAAATATAGGACATTCAGAGCATTAGTATAGCAACTATTTGCTCAGTAAAGATCCATCCATCATCCGTAGCCGCTTATCCTGTTCAAGGTTGCCTGGCAGGTTGCGTGTGCTTTAAGTGCATGTTTGTGCTCCACACACTGGTCACCGAGGTAACGTTGCACCCACCCTTCTGTTTCCACCTCAGGTAAACACGGTTCACTCTATCAGCAGGTTTGCTGATTTTACGGGAGATTTTAGGTGAGAAGCAACATTTCTTTTATTGAAGATTTTCATTGCCTTTTTGGTTAAAATGTAGGATTAGGATGGTGCCATTGTATTATATACATTATATTGCATTCAGGCTCCATTCAGTTAAAATGAGTATTTGGCGAAGGGGAATTCTAACATCATCATGATGTGTTCAAATGTAATCTTTTGGCAAAAGACTTGAATAAATACAGTTGTTTAAAATTAAGGGAGTGTTTTTTACTGTACATGTGATTTACTGTTTTACAAATTGGAATTGAGAATAATGGAATATCACTTGTATTATCCCAACTCCACACCACTCTGTAAAAATAGTATTTGATCAGACTTCACAAATGTAATCTTTTCCCAATCAATTATGTATAGTATTTTCTGTGTCTGTGACCCTTACCTGCACATAATCCACACTGTCTCCCAGTGCTTTAAAGGCAGTGTACATCACCTCTCTTTTCCCTCCCCACTCCTGCATGATACAGGAGTAGCGGCAGCCTCTGACCAGCCGAGCCACTCGTGCTGCCTCCTCCATGTGCACTGTGCTCCTCACTCCACCTCCGACTCCTCCTCCTCCACACCCATCACTGTGGTAGTTTCCCTTCCACACCATACTGCCAGCCTGGTCAGCCCCACCCATCACCTCCTGGAAAATGTCAATCATGTAGTGGTCCTCTGCACGGTTCCCATCCACCACCAGCACCACCTTCAGGCCAGGGAAGGAGATTCGGCGGACACTGCGCAGGCACTTCCTCAGGTAATCTGGGTCCTCCTGGTAGGCGGCAATGCAGAGAGCCACGGAGCGTCGGAGGTGCTGTGGCCGGGAGGGGCATCTCATCCGTCGATGCTCCAGGAAGGCGAAAAGGCTCTGGAGTAAGAGATGAAGGGAAAGGAAGGCACCATAGAGGCCAAAGGAGAGGTGGTGCTGCTCAGTGTGGATGAATTGGTATCCTTTATAAGGAAGAAACACAGTGGGGACAAATTAAAGAAAAAACAAAAAAAACATCACTTGTTATCATCATCATCATCATCATCATCATCATGACCGTCACTTGTTTTGATTCTCATGTACATTTTTCTCTATGTGTATATCATTGAAATTCACAAGTCAACCTGTGACATAGGCCAGCAGGATGGTGAAGAGGACCAGTGCAGCAAAAAGGGTGGTGACCACGATGTTCAGCGCATTCCTGCAGCGAGAGGGCATCTGGAGGTGGAGGAGAATGTGGGGTAGTGGGGACCACGGCAGATGTCAAGGTGAGGATTGGAAAGTAAGAGGACACATGTTCAGGGACAGGTTGGGGGATTTGTGCAGTGAAGATGAGGTAGAAAGAGAAGCGATATAAGAAGGAGGGCCAAAAGTTATAGAAAGGGTGAAAGTGTAAGGACATGGTAGCCAGGGAAAAATAAAAAAAATAAAACTGCAAGTAAACTGTTTGAATTGGCTTTCACAAGAATAATTAAATAGTATAATTAACAGCAATGTCACCTGCTATAGCAACATGTGCTACTTAAATGCATGTATGGACACAAATGAGGAACTTGAGCATGTTATTCAGTATACATGAGAGGGTCACAGGTCTGTTGTACAATTCAGGTGAGACGGAGAGTGGGACCATGTAACCCCTTATTAGTTTCAGGAAAGTCTTCCACCATCAGCTATTGACATAATGGAGACGTGATGCCAGAAGCACAAGAAAGCTGTCCAGTGTAGTAGTTGTTTACAGCTTCTAATAGTTATAGAATTATTACTCTCTATTACGCAATTACCACTACTACTACTACTACTACTACTACTCAACTCTTTCTGATACTAGTATTACTACTAAACCCAGTATGTACCTCCACTATTGTTGTATTGCAACAGTAGCTGCGCTGAAGGCTTTAACTGGCTCATGTAGTAGTCACTAATATGGGGTGTCAGGTCAAGACACAGAGACTGGTTTAAGGTTTATAAAACTGTAATGCATTATTCAGGCATCAGATACAGATGCACAATATAGCTACAGCCGATAATAGCATGTGTAAGCAACGAGTAACAGACAGGCAATGAGGGATAACCATGACACAAATGATCTCTTTCACTGAACAGGTCCATTCCATTATCCGAAGCGCTCATCCTATTCAGGGGGTGGAGCCCATCCCAGCTGACATGGGGCGAAGGCAGGGTACATTTGCCCCGGGACAGAGCAGAATCAATCAAGCCTTGGGTGTTAGACTTTTGGTTTTCAGTTCAGCCATACTTACTGTAAAACCTCGTAAAAAAAAATCTAACAATCACAACAACAATTAACATCTGTGTGAAGGTGGAAAATACCCATAGCATCATTTACACCCATTAATGATGCACAAGATGCAACCACCCATCCGGACTAACTAACATTCAACCACCGTAGGGGTTTAAAGTGTCTTGCTCAAAGACACATGACTAGCAGAGCCGGGGATTGAACCACCAACCATCTGATTTTTTTAAGACTGTTTTAATCGACATACACCTGAAGTCTCCTATAAGTACAATATTTCACCCCAAATAAGTCTGCTCTACATCACACACAGTAACATATGTTTAGAGGTTTATTTGTATGAACCTCTTTTCCCTGGATGTCTGTTTGTAAAAAAGCAAAATCATACAAATGTACCGTGCGCTTATTTAGCAGTACTAAGTACTCTAAACTATAGTTTACCCATTTTCTTTTTGTTGCCACGTGCCAGTATTGGTAAATCAGTCGATTGATTGCAATATGTAACCCAAACTTCTAGCTCTGTTGCTCAGTAATGAAACTCAAACGTATTCCTACATTCACATCATGTTTCCTTCTACCAATCAGTATGTACTTTAGTACTCAGCAAACTTACACTGTAAATTGGGAAGAAATTGGCGTACCATATTCTGAAATGTTACCCACTACTAGAGAACCACTACTACTACTCATGCTGCAACAGTAGCCTACTGCTACTACTACTACTACTACTGCTACTACTACTACTACTACTACTACTACTACTACTACTGCTACTACTACTACTACTACTACTACTACTACTACTACTACTACTGCTGCTACTACTACTACTACTACTACTGCTACTGCTACTACTACTACTACTACTACTGCTACTGCTACTGCTACTGCTACTGCTACTGCTACTACTACTACTACTACTGCTACTGCTACTGCTACTGCTACTGCTACTGCTACTACTACTACTACTGCTACTGCTACTGCTGCTACTGCTACTGCTACTGCTACTGCTACTACTGCTACTGCTACTGCTACTGCTACTGCTACTGCTACTGCTACTACTACTACTACTACTACTACTGCTACTACTACTACTACTACTACTACTACTACTACTACTACTGCTACTACTACTACTACTTATACTACTACTACTACTACTACTACTACTACTACTTATACTACTACTACTACTACTACTGCTACTACTACTACTACTACTACTACTACTACTACTACTGCTACTACTACTGCTACTACTACTACTACTACTACTACTACTACTACTACTGCTACTACTACTACTACTACTACTACTACTACTACTACTACTACTACTGCTACTACTACTACTACTTATACTACTACTACTACTACTACTACTACTACTACTACTACTACTACTACTACTGCTACTACTACTACTACTACTACTCATGCTGCAACAGTAGCCTACTGCTACTACTACTACTACTACTACTACTACTACTACTACCGGTACTATTGCTCCTGTTACTACTACTGTTGCAACTATAAGGAATGGTATTCAGGCCTTTACTACTGCTGTTCTTAATATTGGTACTATTCCAAAAGATATTGCTTCCACAACGTCTGTCTTGCTATAACTATATCTATATAAGCACATGTGCTGCACAGAATAATACCTTGTCAAAGAGTATCTGGCTCAGATTTGGAGGACATTCAAGCACTTTAAGTCCATCTGCCTATCGGTTCTACCCTCCGTCTTCCTCTGCCCTCACCCCTCCTCCCAATAGCCCCTCTGGCTCACCCTTCTTCCCTCTCTTTGGGTTAATAGTTGTAATTAAAGTCCAGCCAGGGTTTGGTCAGTGCTTGGGAACAGTCGAAACGGGGGAACAATTCTGTCTTTTCATTCATGAAATTACCTCCTGGCCCCCCTCGCCCTCCACCCCCAAACCACCTGGCCAGGCCAACGCAGGAGAGACAGACACATATTTATATTACATTCAGCTCTGTGGGACACACTGGCACAGGCCGATTTACCCACCGCTCTGAGTGGATGTATAGATTTACATCCTGGCACTGGAGAATCAGTCAATGTGATATCCAGGTTCTAACAGTAAGGGGGATTTTGTAAATAGAGGTTTTGGAAAACATACAACAGATTCTCCTTCTGACACATTGTTTTACTATGTCATCACTGTCATTAAGCGGTTATTTCCACTGACAGCCCTATTCCTCTACAATCTCAATTCTCTCATTTTCTGTTTTTCTTATCCTGGCATTCTTAATTGTTAGTGTTAGTCAAAAATATTTTTAAATCCAATCCATGAGGTAAACTGTAATTTATTGGCATTGTACAACAGGGTTCCCCAATGAATTGCAGTCCCATTTTGCTATAATAGATAAAACACATAAACAAAAAAGACTCACAGCCTGAGGAAAGAAGCTGCGGGGAGGATGTGTTTTCTGTATCTCTTTCCAAACGGAAGTGGGCTGAATGGGCTGTGGCTGAGGTGAGTATTGTCTTTTAATATCTATTGCGGTCTTCATGGAATTCAAAATATGTGAATATATATATATATATTGATATATTGATATATCAATATATATATATATTTATAAATATATATATGGGCTGTGGCTGAGGTGAGTATTGTCTTATAATATCTATTGCGGTCTTCATGGAATTCAAAATATGTGAATATATATATATTTATATATATATATATATATATATATATATATAAATATATATATATATATATTGATATATCAATATATATATATATTTATAAATATATATATGGGATGTGGCTGAGGTGAGTATTGTCTTTTAATATCTATTGCGGTCTTCATGGAATTCAAAATATGTGAATATAAATATATATATTTATACATATATATATATTGATATATTGATTTATTGATTGATATATATATATATATATCAATATATATATAATAATAACTTCTTGGAGGAAAACATGCATTAGTTTTTTGAGTTTCCTCAAAAGATGAGAAAATGTCTGAATATTCACCAACTACTTCCTAACCGTCTGCTTGTTGATGAGAACAGAGACAGTAAAACCAAAATATTATGCATTCACTTTTTGCTACATTCAAGCTATTTGTGTTGGAGTGGAAATACGTACACTGTGCCATGACATGCCAATCCATTTTTGGTATCTTGGAATCTTTTCCCATGCACCTGTCCTTGATATACAAAATGATCATTTCATTCAGAGAAGTTAATTGTCACTGTACAGAAGTATCCCCATCAGATAGCAAGAAGTGAGGGAGAACTGACAGGTGGACCTGAGAAGGATGGAGGAACGTGTCTCAGTGTGGTCCAGGTGAACAGACTGGGGAGAGGGTGATGAATTACACCACTTCACCTGCCAGCTCACGGCCTCACTTCCTCACCTCCTGCTAATGTTAGCCTTGACATTATCAATGAGTCAAAGATGGGCAGGGAAATAAGGTAACACACTAAGGTGATTCAAACCTCCATGTTGATGTTATGATGTGAAACACAAAATACAGAATGCAAAAACTGAAACAAAATTACATTTCAGGTTAATTTGCCATGAGAGGGCTCTCTCGGTGCAGCACAAGATTATCTTTTACATGCCGTTATTATTTAATGAAGGAAGTTATGTAGCTGGGTGAAATCTAATAAAGTACTCACAGCTAAAGTAAAGTACAATTAGCCGTATTATTCATATTCAACAAAAGAAAAATGCTTTCCGATTATTACCTCCTTTAGCACTACCCTCAGGCCCACTACTGGTTCTAAGAACAGAACAAGTGTCATCGTGTTGCTCGTTTGCTCCAAAACTTGTTTTATTATAAATTACTCTTAATATTATTGGCAATTTCCCCTTTATTGGACAGTTTGACAGTGAAGATGCAGACTGGAAATATTGAATCAAACGTGGAGGTTGCGTTTGTGTAGCATACACTGCAACCGTACGGCTTGGAACCATTTGGTTCTAGACTATTCTTAGCCGATAACTGTAGCAAGGCTGCGTTTAATGCTGTGACTCCATCTCGAATGTAACGGAGGAGTATCTGCACTTTGTTGAAGAGAGTCGAGGAATGCAGTGAAGAACCAAAATGTGGAAAAGATGGTCCGTAACACCATAAACCCTGACAGGGAGGGCACTAGGAAACAACAAGCATGTCTCCTAGCAGTATGGTCTCATCCAGCAATCAAAGCATTTTATTAACCTACGAAAAAAAAAACGTGCCATAATTCGTAGATATTTCAGCCAGGAGAGCGCAGAACATTCCTCGTGTGAAACGAGAAGTCAATGTTGATGTTTTTGTCACGTAATTTATCACGTATTTCTGTAACAGCACCATAGTTCGTTAAACCCAAACGACGATCTTTATCTAACAAAGTAGTTTTGTTGCCCAAGACAGAAGTTTATTTTGAAAAAGACCCTTTCAGAAGAAAACGTATGAAAAAGGAGTACCTTTGCGACGGATATCATACAAACCGCTGTACGAGGACACGTTGCTCCTGGTAACAGACGTTGTGTTACTTGTTGTACTTTTGAATGTAATGAAATCTATGTAAACATTGCTACTATTAGCCAACAGTAGCCCCCACAAGCTGGTCATACCAGTGAGGCTATACTGTATATCTCTGAGCGTGTTGAGCAAGGTTGTGTTTTACTAACAAACTAATTTGTTATTTTGTCCCTCAAAAGTCACATGGTCTTGCTTTATGCTTATGATAGCCATCAACTTGTGCACTTTTTGACAAGAGCGTTGTGTCTATCTAATCCTCTTTACCTGAAGTCTCATAAGTAGCCCGTCTAATAGCAGGTTTTGTGTAAAAGGCAACCAGACCAGGCCGGTCCAGCGTGGCAGCGATGCCATGGAAAATCAAACAGGCCAGCGTTTCCTTTGAGGAAGGCCGAAGTCTTCAGACGGCCGCTCTCCTAACCGCTGTCGACCGTTTCCTAACAGTCTCCGTCTGCCTCCAGCGAGGGAAAAAGCAGCGCGTGTACATGCCAGGAGGCAGCACAGTGATAATGTACACACAGAGGCAGGAAACACACACACACACACACACACACACACACCTATTCTTTAGCTATTACTGAGTCAGTTAACTACTTCCTCCAGCAGTTAAAGCAGAAATGAGCAGCAGTTCTTGAATTTATTTAGTCCCGTCCAAGTGATTAGTTAACTCACTCACACACACTCACACACTCTCACACACACACCAAAAAAAATATTTTCTCTCTCTCACATTGCAAGTACGTTCACCACACAAGCAAGAACACACTCAAGTCTTTGTACGGCCTTTTCTGACTAATGTTGCTTATTTCAACGTTTCTAAAACTTCCATTCAGTTTATGTCCTTCTTGAACATTGATTGATTGATTGATTTGATCTCATGCCAGTACTTTCATTCATTCTTTTTCCAAAACCTCTACAACTACCTTCCAAACATGAAGCATGACTCAAAGCGTTATCCTAATAAATCGTATCAAATTTGAATCCTATACCGAGTTCAAATGTATAAATAGTTCTTTATGTGGGCCACCAGAAGACATATGTGTCTTATTGCTTTTTGCTTGTAGCAGCAATTTACATCATAAAGACATAGTCTCTTAGTGCAAAACATATTTTAAAACCCTTACCTTCCTGATCCGGTGGACCCTCTGTCTTTGTCTCCCCCTTAGGACTCCCCCCAGATCTCTGTCCGCCTGGTCCGTCCGCTGAGCCGGGACGTCCAGCCCTCTACTCTCCTCAGCACAGCACTCTCCTTGTTCTGTACCCCTCCTTCTACTAGCTCACACTACATCTTTCTTCCAGCCTGCTCGCTTAATTCAGGAGATCCCACATCCAAAAATACAGCAGGCAGCTTAAACCACTACCGTCCACCACTTCTCTGAGCCAGCCTCCCCGCTGCCTGCTCCTGCTCCTGCTCCGGCTCCTGCTCCTCCCCCTCCCCCTCCCCCTCCCCCTCCTCTCTCTGTCTCCCAAGACTGTCCCAGGGCATGCAGCCCCCCAGCTGAGATGTGATCAGAGGTGCTCAGCCAGCAGCTGATGCTGCTATAGTCTTGTGTCTGTAGCACACAGGTTGAGGGCAGTAGCTAGTCCGGTATCTGGTGCTCTCCATCCCTGCTCCTGACTGCCATCATGAGCATGGGGCCAAAGTGATGGTGAAGATCGCGGGCCAACGTGGGGAGCTTGAGCTTGGCCTCATCCTGAAGTCTGATTTGCTCTTGCGCCCTGCAACAAATGATGCCCAGGTTTCCTTACCTCCCCCCTCCCCCCCCCCCCCCCCCCCCCTCTTCTTCCTCTGTCCCGTGCTGCAGTATTACCTAGTCTCTGCATCCCTGTTTGCAGCAGAGCCTAAATCCTTCTTCCTACACTCCTCCTCTGTCACACTGTCCCGACTGGCTGGCAGACCAACGCGGCTGAGCTTCTCCTCCACAGCTCCCCTCTCTGTCTTCTATAACCCCTCTCTCCTCCCCCCCCCCCCCCCCCCCTTCTCTCCCTGGACACCCCAGCTAGCTCCCTAGCTCTCTGCAATGCAGCCAGCAGCCTCCAACAAGCCTGGGGACTGTTTGACCGGAGCCCCCTCTCCTCTCCACCTCTCGCCTGACTCAAAGCATCCTTTATGGGCTTATTTGTTTACCCTCCCTCTCCTCTAAACTCTGAGGCTGAGCTGCTGACGTGCTGCAGGTTCTCACACACACTGCACTACGCCACTGAGAATCGGTACATCCCAACGCATTTCATTTACATTAGGTCATAGAATGCTTATGACTTAAAGCAGGCTCAAATTGTTCAAACCTACAAGTATAGCCTCTCTCACACATTCTCCTTTATGGCTCCCTGACTGTAATGGTGAGAAACTATAATTACTGTATTAGACTTCTCGTGGTTTTACCAGCGCTTCAGCACTCCCTCTCTATGAGTGGGAAAACAGAGATTAACATGAACTGAAGGTCACATTACAGGCTTTGAATCATGCTTCTGCAGAGATACACCTATACGTCTTATATATATATAAATATTGTCCTTAGGTAAAGGGTGGGTATCAATACCTTTTTGGAATAAGCAGAAATAAACTAGTACCACGTAGTATTGACATTTCTCCAGACAAAATTATCATTTTTGTGCCCAGAAAAATACAAAGAAGGCCAATTCCTTTGTTCTTTCTTCAAAATCTACATTTAAATATATATTTACCAGGCAAATCAAATATTTTACAGGATATTTAACCTTTGCTTCTTTATAATACATGTAATACTTGACTTCTTTCTTTCAGGGCTTGTACAAAGTCAACATAGTAGTCCATGAACATGAGTTTACATGTAGTTACTCCCTCCTCGACCTCGTGGAGGTTAGTTTATGGCATTTTCTCGGTTACAGTTGTCGTCTCTTTGATTCATCAAAGTCTATTTGTTTGTATATCTTCTGCCGTATCAGAGAACAAGCAACAAACAACTGCAACAAACAGGGTAATGAGCATAACTGGCAAGTTTGAGCCCTAACTGTGGAGGCTAATATTACAACGCTGCATTCAAGGTCAAACTGACATCTTGTCATAATAAGTGCTCTGGGGCCCATCTATTGGTATTGATATCACTGTAGAAGTTCAGCTAAACAATACCCTGCTTACATGCAACCTGAAGCATAATTCCAGTTTCACACTTTTCCTGAAGGTAATCCCGAACCTCTTTCACATTACTGATGCCTTAATGTTTTGAAAATCACAAACTAATTGCCCTTGATATTCTATTGTATGAATATCTCTGCAAATATAACTTAAACTGCATGGTTCAATACCACTCAGGGTAAGTTGGAAATAGTTTTCTTGTTAAATCAACATGCTGAGTGCATTAAAATCTCAGATTTATTAGCATTTCATTTAGCATTTCTAAATTCTTTGTTAATTGCAGAAAACAAGGTAGATAGTAAAACACCTGTATGGCTTAGAGAACAGTGTTTTATACTATTAAAAGCCAATGTCTACTAATATTTAAATGGCCCGTTGTCTTTCCCAGAGACACAGCCGTCCTCTCGACCTCGACTAACCAGTATTCTGCAGGCAAAGTAGAGTGAAGTGGAGTTGGAGTTGCTGGAAGGCAGACATGCCCTGCTAGGACCTTCTTCCAGTGTCCCCTGGGATTAGATCATGGCAATGGAAATGAAAACAGGTGTTGCTATAATCGCTCCGCTTTAATGCTGGCCATTAAGAGATCCCTTCACAAGGGCCTTTAAATGCAAGTAACGGGGGACACAATCTACAGTCCTTGCGCTGTGCAAAAATGTGTTTCCAAGTTCCTGTGTAGCCATCGTGATGCTTAAGCTGTCCGAATTAGACAGGTGGATATCTTTATTTTGTCACCGCCTTATTTTGAACCAGTTTCTTTAAATGGTTAGCGTAAATATATCTTATTGTTAGTGTCAAAAGATCCTACATTTCAGAGTTAACACAAGTGGTTACAGCCAGCCACCATGATCAGGAAGCCTGCCCCACAGTGGTACCGTGACTCCGAGTAGGGGAAACATCCATGGGCCGCAAACAAAGCTGACGCTCCTTGTGTTTGCCGGCTGTATGTTCACACAGAGGAGGTCTGTGCGACCTGCCTCATACACCGTTAGCCTTTTGACAAATGGGAGGAACAAAACAAGGAATGTCTCTCTCCTCTCTTTGTCAGCCTGACTCGGTTGAAATGCTCCTGGACCGCTATTTGGCATTGTTGACATAGAAATAAAGAAGAATAATAACAGCTTATGTCTCTGTGTATGTCTTTCAAGTTTCTCTACAACTGGTCATCTGATTGACTTCATACTGCTGTGGAGCATCGCTGAGCAGGAAGCACTTGAGATACGGGACATTATTTACCATTAATGTGTAACTGTGTGCGGTGTGGTGCATCGATAGGGGACCCTATTATCTGTAACACCGCCAATCGGCATGCCGAGTACACCGTGCTCGCCGTCACTTGATACAATATTAACGGTTACGGTGACGAACAGCATGCTGGGTACTGTTCTGTTGATGGCCCCTAAATGACACATCTCATGGAACAAAAGGGAGTCAACGGAGCGTTGAGTGTGGGAAGTCGTCTGTATGGATGGTTCAAATCGGTCTATTCTGGATGGGCATTACACTAGGTTTCAAAGTTATGAAGATGCAAATACAGCTTTGTACGAGACCACGTCTGTGTAGAAAACTAAAGTAACGACACTAGGCGCACTTGTTAGAAGTATAACGGTTCCTTCAACACAAAAACACTTGTCTGTATTCGTCTCAAGGAGGTAAAAAGACAATTCTGCATTAGCATAAAACTCTTAAAATCATTTTACATAGAAACAGATTTGCATTCACAAGTAATTAAGATAACTTGCTGCATTCAATAACACTAACTAACAAAATCTTCTCTTCGTTGAAATCTAGCTTACACCTGCTGGTAGCTCCAAAAGTTATCAACCAGCTAATTGTAGTGATTGAACATTAAAAAATTTTTTTGTTTTTAAAGTCCACGGGCATGAGTATTTCTTATTATGATACATTTCAGTGGCTGTACTCAATTTAATTTAGCGCATCTATTTCAGTAACTATCACATCCCCCTGACCACCTCCTCCTAGTCATTAAGTGCTGTTGCTTTAAATATACATTTGTTGTCATTCTTAGAACAATTCTCTTTTTATATGCATGTCACAGTATACTTTTTCTTATGTCCTGCATCCCCCACATGTTTTAAATTCCGAACAATATGTTTTTGAAACTTTATTTTGGAAGTGGACTATTTGTAGTACAGCAGAACATGATGGTAGATACGGTTCCGGTTCTTTTCTTCTTAAGGAAAGACAGTGCTGTTACAGTAGTGTTGTCCTGTAGCTCTGAAACGTCCAGCGCTACCATTAAATCCACTTCACATGGAGGCAGAACTAGTGCTGCCTAGAGGGAGAGCATATACAAAGTCCATAAAGTCTATGGCAGGACAACAATCTTCTTCTCCAGCTTCTGTTCAGGGAAGATGAACCTCCTCATTAGGTCATCAATCTCCTCCAGAGCCAGCTGGGCATGGAGCACGGCAACATCATCCGGGTCTGAGCGAACCACCCACTTTAGAGCTCGGTACAGGTCCAACAAAACATCACCGAGAACCTGGAGAAGTGGAAGGAGAGAGACGGAAGTTACAGTTTTGACTGGTCTGTAGACAATTTGTTGCTACTGATCTTGTTTGTGTTGTCATCCAATTAAGTTTGGCTAATAATTTGGTAATTACTAATACAATTGATGGGCATAACTTCTAAAATAAGATCCAAGTTGTATGCAACTAGAATTCTCCTTCAAAGTTAACTCTCAAGGTGTATTAATAAAAATTAAAAAACTGCGCACAAAAGAAACCTGCTGTTTGCCAACGAGAGATTGCTTTACATAGCTGAAAAATAAAAACGATCATGAGTAAGAAGTTACAATCCTTTTTTCCCCTCAATACATTTGTTTATACCATTTATGGCCATTTTTTAAACTTGTTCAATACTGTTGAATAAACTTGTCACTTACTTTTACACACAATCCTCTAAACATATATATTTAGTGCTATATCTTCATCTCAAATGATCTTAAATCTTGTCATTTGCTCGCTGAGCTGACCTCTTCCCTCATCAAATTCATTTAATTGTACCGTTGACCCTGTCTGTCACGCGCACACACACACACACACACACACACACACACACACACACACACACACACACACACACACACACACACACACACACACACACACACACACACACACACACACACACACACACACACACACACACACACACACACACACACACACACACACACACACACACACACACACACACACACACACACACACACACACACACACACACACACACACACACACACACACACACACACACACACACACACACACACACACACACACACACACACACACACACACACACACACACACACACACACACACACCTCTCTCCTCACGACACTCTATTATTAGCCATGTACAGCTGGTGCTGACTTTCCAGCTGTTCCAGTAATGACAGGACCTGGCCTGGGAACAGCAGCTGGTCAGCTGACTTTAGTAATGGCTGCTTCCAATTTAGGAGGCCGAAGAACTGTGATGTGATTAGCCAGGACCCTGTGGTGGACTATCTAAGAACACCGTAACCACACTGACCCGTATGAGGAATGTGAAACGGTGAGAAAGAGTCAAGAATGGTGTTTGGAGTGAGCCTCCTTCCTGTGCTCGGTGAGAAGCTACCATTTGGTCTATTACCCCACTGATGACCAAAGGGAGACTGGGACTAGATTACAGGACCCGTCCGGCTCTGTAACCACAGCCTCTCACTCTCAAATACACACCTCATTATTCAGCCTGCCTAAAGCCTGAACAGGACACCATTGATCACTCTGACCTTTTGTCTTTGTTGATACAGAAGCTAACCAACCTGTATCTACACATGCTCAAATCTTCCATTCAGTCCTAATTACTAACCAACAGTCACACTGTGTTTAATGGGTTAATAGGTTGTAGAAAATGGTGGGTAATCAACGGAGGCCTAAGCTGTTTGTAATACAGGTTGAATATTATCCAGATTAATACCTAAGTTAAAGGCTAAAAATAAAGGCTCTTTGGTCATGCTAGTTCAGTAGGGTTTTTTTAATGACAAATACAGGATATATATTTCATTTTGTCAGAATGGCAATACAATTAAAATTTTAAAAAATCACTTTTTACCAGACAAAACAAAGAAACAAATCAAATGTATGAGCCTCTTCTGTTTATGAATTTCAATTCATATGAAAGATTACAATAATTGGGTCTATTGACATTTGATTACAAATGAAAGTTTCTCTACAGCCTTGAGACCACCTGAAAGCCTGTGTCCTGATGGGTTATTACCAACATGAGACTTTCAGAAGCAGCAATCACTTGGAACAGGGAGAACAAACACACTGT
The DNA here is from genome assembly GCF_009769545.1 of Cyclopterus lumpus. NCBI lineage: Eukaryota > Metazoa > Chordata > Actinopteri > Perciformes > Cyclopteridae > Cyclopterus > Cyclopterus lumpus. The sequence goes on from NC_046971.1 coordinate 24,735,724, forward strand.
AAAGCCCTCTGAGGGGAGTTTGTAATTTATGATTTTGGGCTTTATAAAATAAACTGAATTGAAAAAACATTTAAAATATATATGTGTGTGTGTGTGTGTGTGTGTGTGTGTGTGTGTGTGTGTGTGTGTGTGTGTGTGTACCTGGGTGGTTTTGTCGCCAAGGCCTCGGAGCAGCAGGGTGATAACATGGACAGCAGCTCTCCTCACCTCTGCCTCCATCTCTGTCTTTATCAGAGCAGTCAGACAGGAGCTGAGCTGCGCACAATACGGCATTTGCAGTTATTTATAACGGTATAAACATGAAGGAACAGGCAAAAAGATGCACTACAGTTAGTGATCATGTCTAAATAGGATATACAGCACAACCCGGAGCTGTGCTTGATGTGGCATGTTTGTCAAAGACTCCCAATCAGCACGCACGCCTTCTTAAACAATCAGCTGGGATGTGTAGACGTGCTACTACTTTACATTGTGTTGCGTATATGACAATATATCAACAAGGGAAGCATTCCGACTCAGTTGTTTTGTCTTTTGTCTTCCCGTCTACCCCGGAAGTGTTCATGTGTCGTGTGTATAGGTGCAGATCAGCTGCTCGTGATCACCTTGCGCCCGCATTAAATCAAATATGACCAGTTTTACTATATTACGCTCTTTCTTTGAGGTACATCCTCACATGTATTATTTATTCTTTGAGTACACCATAGTGTGCAATATTGCATTTACACTATGGTAACTTCACAAGTAAATCAATACGGGCAAACAAGACATCTTCCATTCATCCATCTTTTTTAGAACAATTTTTTTTCTTTCACCATTTATCTACTGTAAAGCACATCAATTATTGCTATAATTTTTTGCAGTCTAAAACTTTTTAATTTTTTTTATTGAGGTGCCCTGGTGCATGTATTTTCCACAATGTGCTGCAACTATCTTTTTACTCGGAGTGTAAGAAATTATCGATACACTCGAGTATGGCAATATTATGTTTTGTGATATTTTATCTATCAAAAACACTATTGATTTTCAATTAATTGTTGACATGCAAAGATTTGCGGCAGACAATTGCTCAGATTGCACAAAGAAATGTGCTATGATGTTAGGGTCACAGGGACTGCGATAGCAAATCACACTGTTCTGACATGAACCAGTCAAGTTGCAATTTACACCCACTTCTGTCCAAAATGACCTCTCACCTCTTGGGCCAGCGGTCCCAGGGTGTAGTCCAGTTTCTGACACAGCTCACCCAGATTGGACAGACTGCTGGCCCGGACACTTTGGTCCGGGTCCCTGGTTCCTTGCAGGAAGACGACGATCAGAGGACGACCGAGGTGGGCCGCCAGTTCTCCTGGAGAAGGAGGAGTGGAAGAGGACCAAGAGGACAGATTAGTTTGTTGTACATCTAAGATGCATTCGCAGTATTAAAATATGGACATTATTCATGAGGTTAAATAAAGATGTCAACTCTAGCTGAGAGCATCTTCTACATCATAAAAATGAACATCATGTTACATAAGATGGAGAAATGCAAGACCTTCTTTAAAACATTGTTATTATTAAACGTAACAGGAAGTTTTGTCAGGCCTTGAGTCTTTAATATCAAAATAGCATAGCAATTTTGATTTGTGTTGATGTTAAAACTCTGTGTGGACAAAATTGGTAGTGTTTCTGAGCACTAAAGTCTCGTGACCTCTCATTTTACTGCAGCAAAGTCAGATAGTGCCCCGCAAACCTGGTTCTCCCGTGCCTCCCTTCCCACCACTGGGCCCAGCAATATGGCCCATATGAGGCCTAAAGAATATTACAATATTACAGATATTTTGCAGCAAAAATGGATAGTCCGAGAGAGGTCAGTGCTGCGCCAACGTAAGCAAATATTTGCTCAGCTAGCTTCTCAGAAAAACTTGGTGACGTCAACATTTAAGTCAAGCTAGTGAATATCTAATCCAACTTCAGCTTGATGCAGATCATAGAGTAAAACCTGCATCCAGCTGGGGATCCTAAAAAGAACTTCAGCCAGGTGCTTATGCAGTCTTTTTGATCCAGACTCAAATGTCTCCACGTCTATAGAATGGATTGCCGTGACATTTTAAACAAACATTCATGGTCACCAAAGGATGAATCCCACTGACTTTGATGATTCCCCGACTTAACTTGTGACCATTACTGACTAGGTAGAAATGTGTGGTTTCATATGTTTCAACAACTAACAAATGGATTGCATTTAAATTTGGTACAGACGTTTATAAATACATTACTTTTATTATCCCAGGAAGCAATTGGTTCTAAACTAATGCCATTCCCATCAGCCTTGGCTGTATTTTATAATAATAATAATAATAAAACATGAATGAGTCATATAGTGGAGTGCAGGGGTTAGCAGGTGAAGGAGAATTTGAAGAATTGGGTTTTGAGGGCTTGTTTGAATGAAGATAGGGGTGGGGGAGGGGTGTGTGGGGGGGGGGTGCAGCAGCTGATTGCATCATTCCCATGAAGACTCATGGCTGTACTAGCTCAAAAGGGTGCTTCTACTCAATACTGAGCAAAGGGTCTGAATACGTATGACCATGTGATACGTTTGCAAAGATTTCTACATTTCTGTTTTTTCTGTCAAGATGGGGTGCTGAGAATGAGGAATAAAATGAACTTTTTTGATTTTAGCAAATGGCTGCAATGAAACAAAGAGTGAAAAATGTAAAAGGGTCTGAATACTTTCCGTACCCACTGTATGTATGTGGTTTTATATATATATATATATATATATATATATATATATATATATATATATATATATATATATATATATATATATATATATATATACATACACACATATACAAAAAATACACTGCAGGACACCATGCATACATTCAAGAGTTTAAAATTGTGTACAATAAATAAGCATCCTACATTGATTTGCAGAGAGAGAACTAAGCCTACAGACCCAAAAGGAAAATTACAGCTCAGATCAGCGGAGTAACATGCCTAAATAAGCAAAAAGGAAGAGGACACAAGGCAAATACTGTAGAGGGGAGGAGAGTAGAAGTCTCAGTTTGGGCAAGAAAAAGAGATTCATGAGAGCAGCATGGATATCAGAGAGGGAGCTTTAAATGTGATCCAGCCATTTAAATTAACATCTTGACACAGGACTAATATTGTTGATTACAGAATGTAGTTGTACTCTAACAAGCTGAGTGTGGGTGACACTGTCACATAGGCAGACATACAAAGAACACAGCCGACTACCACTGCTCCTGCCAGGCAGCAGGGAGGACAGCCGGAGAGAAAGCAGCCAGATGACTGGCTAGTAGTTGTAAGAACAAGCACACAGACAGACACACACACACACACACACACACACACTCCCTGATCTGTTTACAATGTCCCAGATTACGCTTTTAGAATGCCAAGTACTTCTTCAGAATCACATAGCTCAGCTATTCTCCCTTTATTTACATGTCTCAATAAACTGCTTTAACAGATTTAATGGGAGAGAATCGCTGTGTTTCAGTGAGTGATCAGCAAGCACCCATAAACACACACAACTAAGAAAACAGATGCAACACTCCCACAGATACTATAAGATTTCCTAAACTGTTTTCTATTTATATATCCCCTTCCTGTTTATGTTATGTTAATACACTTTATGTCTCATCATTTTTGGTGCAGAGTTCTTCTGTTTGAGAACATGTTCTGCCCAGCATTGCACACTGTGGGCTTTCACAGGACTCTGTAAGGGCTTCTCTACCAGGCAAGTCAATGAAGAAAAGCGTCTTATTTACAAATGACAGACTACCAAAAAGGCAAATCTTGGCTACTCGGGTTGTTCAAGACAAGCACGGAAGCTATCTGTATGTCTGTGCAGCAAAATAATGTTCTATCCAATCTCTCAGCCAGAATATAAACCCCCGATTGTCCCAGGAAAGTGGTACGATGGCAATCTGGCAGATCAATAACAAGAGCTGGGGAAAAAAAACAAAACTAAACAGGGTTTTCAATCAGAGAACAGTTCTGATACACAAGGTCCCTTCTGAGCAGAGATCCGCATGGGAAACAAGTCTGCACCGGCTCTTATGGTGTGGTGGTTGCATGCGGATAGCGGTCCACCAGACAAATAATAATAATGGAAACAAATATGGACACATAAATAAACAAGCATATGTTAGAAGTGTGACTCTCTAACATTTTACAATTAAACTACGCCTGTACACCACCGTAAAGAATCTCGGCGTTATCTTTGATCAGGACTTGTCCTTTAACTCCCACGTAAAACAAATATTAAGGACTGCATTTTTTCCATCTACGTAACATTAAAAGAATCAGGCACATCCCGTCTCAAAGCGATGCAGAGAAACTGGTTCTGGCATCTCTCCACAGTTAGGCTCTGCAACTGTCATTTTTACTGAATCACTTACAACTGCATTAAAGAATGAGCATTAGTCTTTTTACAACAACAACTTGTTTAACACAAAATATTGTGCATAAAGATGGCCATTTAGATTTGTTGTTGAAGTGCAATTATATACCGAAATATAAGCAGACAATGGATTGAAATAATATATTTTAGGCCTACTTTACTGTAAGGTTGGAGAAGATTGCAAAGCTCTAATACCAAGTTCGTAGCCTTAATTGTTGAAGTCTCATGCACTCGTGAGACGGATGCTCAGACAAAAAGAAAATGGTGACCGGGTGATTGATTATCATTTTTAATTATTTACCATAATCTTGTCAATAGTGTGTTTATTGTCAGAGACGCAGGACACAAACCTCACAACATGGAGCATAATGTATGGTATCAATTGATTTGGTCTCTGTAGCTATGTCATCATCACATGAATGAATGCCTTCTTAGGGGTCATGATATGGGCATCAAGCAAAGGGAGTATCTGGGTTCACAAACAGATGACGCTCACCCATAGCCCTGCTCGCCCTCATCAGGACTTCTCCTACTTTGAGGCGAGATTCCAGGGAGTGCTCCTTGTTGGATGTGGGGAGGGAGGGTCCATGTTGGAAGTCTTTCAGGAGCCTTTCCAGAATCCTCTCGGGGTATGAATCAGCCAATGCAGACAGACCTAAAGACAATTCATACTCAGACTTTCATGTATTGTGTGATAGATTGGTAACAATATAAATCAATAACAACATTTATTAAATGTTTGGTTTAAGCTGCATCATTATATTACCTTGAATGGCTGACAGGTAGATGAATGAGTCTTCATGCTCTAGGTTTTCTAAAAAGAGCTGGAAAAGACATCAGCATAACAATTTAAAAAAAAAAATAGACTGCACTATAGTTTTATACGTTTCACATTACTGGAAACATTCGGCCATTCTGTATGAGAAATATCAACAATGTCACCAATACAGATCTTTCCAGGAGAACAAAAGAGGATGTACAGCACTGAATACATTAAACACAATACAACCAAAGGGAATATTCCCTGCCAATCCCAAGGTGCTTTAAGGGGTCCCTGGAGAATGGGAAAACAAAATCAATAGAGGGGGTCTCTGCTGTAACAGCAGGGGGTTGACGTTTATCTAAGGTGTACGCAGGAGGGGGTTGGGGGGTAGGAGGGCTACTTCTGATTACAGAGAATAGAAAACTAGTTGTTATTCTTTCTTGCCCATACCACATTAACAAGACCCTAGAGTACACTATGGTACCCTCTGGCTCAACCACCTCATTTATTATACATGTGTGCTCATAATGTCCCAGGAGACGAAGATAATACCACTACCTACACACTCCCGATGCACATATACTGCAATAATAGCACCATGTACCCAGCTTCTGTTTCAACCAAGCAAGATCCAACAGGGCGACATGATGACGCCATTGTGGAAGCATCTTGACCCAGCCGCTGCACAAATGCTATGGACTCAATGAAATACACTTTCAATTACGGCGCTATTGTTGGTCCGAACACGGTCTAAAGGTGTACTCGCATTCACCTTCTATTAAGCAAATTCAGGCCCGAAAAAGGACGAGCTGCCAGTGTCAGAATGTGGTTAGGTTACTGAAGCTTGTACAGAAACATTAAAGGTCTCTTTTATTTCATCAGTCATGTGTTACTCTCATGTTCACAGATGCACTATAAAAAAGGAGATAACCTTAATGTTAGTTACTGAAAAATAACAGCAATCAAATTCATTATTAACGCAAAATGGGCATTTCTAATAAATGTTCATTTTTTCCAGGCACTAACCTTGTTAAGTGAAGACATTTGTGTACCACTGATGGTTACTTACATCAGCAAAAGACATAGCCAATAGGATTACTGCTTTAATTATCATTATTATTCTACTACATCCACTGTAGCTGTTATTTTTGGTCGTAACTTTTTCATCATGCCTGCGACTCACTATATGAATCATCATCTGTCATATGCATTTAATGTGTTCTAAGACACGCACACACAGAGAGAGAGAGAGAGAGAGAGAGAGAAAGATGAATAATACACCACAATATAGTAAGGATGTATTAGAGAAAAAAGGCCAAACCTTGCATTGCTGAAAAACAACACTACATTGGCATAGTTTAAATAATTGTTTAACTTACACATTTCTTGGGATTAATGACTTACTATAAATTGTGGGGAAAAAAGCATTATAAAGAATATACTTGATAATTCATCTGAATGTCATATTTGGGTAAACTACCCCATTACATGTATTCTACTCTTCTCAGAAAAATAAAACTTCTATCAATATTTTCAGAGCATCATAACAGACTAAATTATAAGACAACAATAACAAATAAAAAAAACATTTGTACTGAACCAAGCAACCCACCATGAGGACTTTTTCCTGGGCCTGGACAGCCTCTGGGTTTTTGTTTTGCACCATCTGGGTCAGGACCCTCAGGGCAAACGCTCTTGTTGGCACATCCGGGTCACAGGCCTCTAGCAGCCAATCAGACAAGGGCTTGGTAGGAAGGGAAAGGTTCCTGGTTCCAGAGGTTCTACCTCCACCTTCTGGACTTACTCTCGCTGGATGTCTGTTTTGGGTGTTGCTAGGTGAATTACTGTCTGGTAGGGATGATTGAGGATTTATCCGTGAGTTGTTAGCTTCGGTTTGCATATTCTGCTTTTTCCTCGAAGGCACGCTGTTGTTCTTGACTGTCGTTTCAGGGTTTCTGGAGGGCGGCGCGACAGCGGGGAAGTTTTCAGGCCGGTAGGCACCGTGAGTGGCAATGACAGCTCTGAGGTCAGTAGCCAGCTCCTGGATGACCACGTCAGCATGCTTCTGAGACAGCGACTCCAGTAGTGGGAGCAGTCTCGACATTGAAGAGTAGTCCTCTATACTAATCTGTAATATAAAAAGGGGGAAAGGTTGTTTGGGAGAGAGCAGGGTGTGCATAGGAAACCCTAAAGAACTTTGGACTGACAATTTTTCTAATTTATACGACTGCAATGGATTTAAAATAAAGCATTCAATATGTGGTTGGAGTGTAGACTTTCAGCTTCATTTCAATGGACATAGTATGGCATTAACTGAATTAAAGACATTTTCACACGGTCCCCCACGTTTTCAGAGGTTCAGAAGTAATTGGACAAACTAGTGAATATAATGATCATTTTAATACTTGGGAGGAAAAGTCTTCCACCCATAGTCCTCACCAAACGCTGAGTTTCCTCCCTTAAGATGCTTTGCCAGGCCTTTACTGCAGCCTCCTTCAGGTGCTGCTTGTTTGTGGGTCTTTCTACCTTTCTGATCCTGTTCTTCAGTGTTCCCAGTAGTTTGCACTGTGTTGTAAACCATCTGTATTCAGCTTCATAAAAGGCATCTCTTGATTGTAGAATTTGACAAAGTCTACAATCAAGAGAAAGAATTCTACTACGTCTACTTTACATGTCCTCTGTGGTCTTCTGGGCCTTTGTGTTGGCGAGTCCTTACATTTTATTTGCTCACTCCTAATGGTTCTGCTACCTGCCTGATAGGTTGGTGTAGTTCGTCAGCCTTTTAATGGCCTCCTTCACTTGCATTGAAACCTCTTTGGTCTTCATGCTGAGAGTTCCATGGACCAGCTACCAAATGAAAATTCAACATGTTGAATCATCTCGAGACCCTTTTATCTGCTTAATTTGTCATGAAATAATGAGGGAACAGACCATTGTACAATTACCTCTGAAAATGTGGGCGACTGTAAACATTTGTGTAATTCCTAAATGGTTAATGTGATAGTTTTGTTGTATCCCTTGAATTAAAGCTGAAAGTCCACATATTGACTGTCATTTTAAATCCATTGCAGTGATGTAAAGAGGGAAATAAGAACAATAGTGTCACAGCATGAACATGCTGTAGCTTCCATGAATTTTGCTAAATGTTTGTTTGTTAGGGTCCGAGACTATAAATAAAAACTATTTGGCCTCATCACTCAGATTCGCAGCATATGTGCACATTGCATCCTGTAACATGCACAAAAACACAACACTAGGGGGCGCTACAGTAATTCGGCCAATTCTGGCTTTTTTTAATCAATCATCGCCGCTTTTAGCATATTTTACTATTACGCACTCCTCTCACAAAATGTATCCAATCGACTTCATTTTGATTTGTTCAAGGATGATCTGAAGACCTTAAAGATGAATGGTTATCAAAATGGTGAGTTTTCACTGAAAAACCTTGACGTGACGTAGAGCCCATGTTAGAGAAAGTTGTTGTAACTTCAAGGATAATCACAAAATTCTCACACATTATGGCGGTCCAGGTCTGAGCGCATTTACATGAATAAATGTTTGAATTTCTCATAGCGCCACCTAAGCGTTAAGTGACAAACTGCATCGGATTTACAAGACATGGTGTACACTTCACGCAGAGACACATGATGCGTATGTATGTTGACATTGTCATAGCGCCACCTACTGGCAAAAGGAAATTACACTATGATGCATTACTCCTAGTTTAGTGGCAACAACTCATTAAAACAGGCTCTTGGATCTCCACTAGACTTCCTTGAATCTGCCCCAAACGCAGCTACTGACTAAATTGGATGCTACTAATAACTTCCCGTCCCATACAGGTTGCAGCTATGTACCAAAAGAAATCTCATCACATTACCAAATAGAGCGGACAGAATCTCAACTGTTATGACGCACTTCGTATGGCTAATATGGGTCAACTAATATTATAAACATTGTTTATTGGCCCAGACCAATACTTGAGCACTGCATTTGGTCAATCATCCTTTTCTGACGTGGTGAAGAGTTGCAGCTCTATCAGCACTTTAAAAAATTGAAATAAAAATAAATAAATAATCAGTTAAAAGCTGCTCAGCCCTGTACCCGTTAAGCGCTGTAACTCGATTATGGTTTTTACTACTTACTTTTAATGTGCTCTGTGGCTTTGTATTGTGTGTTCTTCTCACCATATATACTGTTGTATTGTGTCTTTCATCCTTTAACGTTTGCTATTGTGTTATGTTTGTTATGACCTCTCAATGACAGATGCAAATTACCTGAAGCTATAATCTGGTACAGTGCATCAAATGGTGACATTTATGTTTGAACTGTACATGGTCCCTTTTAAATAAAGATAATTAAAAAAAAGTGACAAAAATTAAAATATCCAGGCAACTCAAGTTAAAAAGAAGTCAATCATTTGCATGGGAGCCAAAGAACTACAGGCTTTCATGTACATTTTAATTATATTACTGGAGTGAATATATGTCATATTTCAGTTAACCAGCGGATAGTAGCCTGAAACAAAGTACAATAACCTACTTTAAAACTTGTAAACTAGCTAGCCAGCTGTTACCATGTGGGATGTAGCTACATTTACGCAAGCATTCTAAAGCCCAGGCGCAGTGGAGCTCTTCACTGCAGTCGCAAAAAAAACTGCTAAGGATAATTAAGTGATCTAAGTCATACACGGACGGACGGGTAGACGACAGAAGAACTTCCATATAATGGTGGCATCAGGTATCAGTCCTTGGACTATGCCTGTGATGTGTCTGCTGCATGCAATGCAGACACACAATTTAGTGTTTACTCGATGGAAAGATGGCAGAGAGTGAGAGGAATTGATCTCTCTCTCTCTCTCATATATATATATATATATATATATATATATATATATATATATATATATATATATATATATAATATGTGCTTACATTTTGCTTGAATTTGCTTAGGAAGTAAAAAGTTCTGGGGTCAAAAATGGGGCTCGGAAAGAACTTAACCTAAACATCTACATAATGCATAATTTTGTTTTAAAAACAAAATATTTAGATTGTTGTTATTCCTGAGCTGCATGCATGCATTATAAGTGATGAATTAAGTGTTTACTCGTACTTAACTAATGCTTCATAGTGTGCAGTTATTATAAAGTGTTATAATATACATTTTATTGTATATTGACTTTAAATGAATGGCTCTGACTTGACTGGAAGTTTTCAGTTGTGAGTACCTCAGGTCCAGACAGCAGAGTGGCCACAACTCCCATCCCCATGCGCAGTGTTTCGCTCTCTACTGGGTTTCCAAGATGTGGACCAGGGGCCTGATCCAGACCCACGCAGGCCCTCTGAAGCATGGACATCAAGAAGTCCACTACCTGGAGAAAAGACAAACAGAATCACGGATACAAATAGACAGAGATTTAAAGGCCTCAAATGTGTTCAATATCAAAGCTAAATCTCAAGGTGGAGATTGTAGAAGGCCAAATAATAATAATAATAATAATAATAATAATGAACTAGGAGTACCAACAACTACTGCTGAGGACATTTTTTTTAATTGTGTCACAGACCAAATAGTTATGCCCCGACTGCATGTAGGTTATCTAGGCCTTGCTTTTAGCTGTGGCTATCAGAGTAGGTTGGTATTAAAAGGAATAAATGGTTTGTCTTGAAAAGTAGGATGTTATCAAGCTCCTCTTTTATGGAACCACTTTCCACTTTCAGTCCGGGGGGCAGACACAGTCACTCTATGAATAATTTCTGTCATATTCATTGAATGTGCTGTAACTCTTATGTTTTCCATTCTGTACACATGACATCTATTCATCTGTCCATCCTGATAGAGGGATCCTCCTCTGTTGCTCTACTGAAGGTTTCTTCCCTTTTTCTCCCTGTTAAAAGTTTTTTTTTTGGGGGGGGGGGGGGTTCCTGAACCGATGTGAGGGTCAAAGGTCAGGCGATGTCGTATGTGTACAGATTGTAAAGCCTTCTGAGGCAAATTTGAAAAAGTGTGATTCTGGGCTATACAAAATAAATTGAATTTAACTTGTTGTATCCCAATTGGGATAAACTCAATGGTTTTGTGATTTGTAAACCAACTACAAGCTATTTAAGAGTTCTTAGAAAAACACACAAAAGGCCTGGGTTTTGCAATTAAGCATTTCTGTTCATCCTTCTGCATATCTCTCCACTGACCTGTGAGGTTTTTCTCAGCAGCACAGTATGCTGCAGACAATCAACCATCACAGCCAACACCTGAAGCGAAGCGAGTCTCTGGCCTCGCCTCGAAGATGGAGCCAGCAGCCGCCGCTCCACCTCCAGAAGTGTCATAGTTGAGACGTACGGCTCCGGTTCATCTTCCTTGTCTTCATCTGTTGCTGCTGCCCAGCTGGCCAGCTCCTGCAGGAGAAGCAAATAAATGATGGACTGTCGACTGAGGATACCTTCTCTTCCAAGTGGAAAAACTAATAACTGTACAATATAACCCAATCAGCTACATGAATGTGAAGAGACTGCTCTGCCCCAGTCTTAATAAAACTAAATGGGAGTATTTATCACACTGGATTGAATTGTGTGTGTGTGGGGGGGGGGGTTGTGTGTGGTGTGTGTGGGTCTTACTTGCAGCAGGTCAAGGAAGAAGTCTCCAGGCAGGTCACGGTCTTTGAGTTCAGCCAACAGTTGCATAAGACACTCCAGCCTCCACTGCTCTCCTGACAGCTTCTCATAGAGAGCATCGTCCTCTTCACTGGTAGACAACAAAAGAGAAGTGAGGGATGACACTGAGAAACGAAGAGAGGCAAAATATACTATAAGTCATCATAGTATATATATATTTTTTTTTTTACTGTTGCCGATTGGCCCAAAACATCATGAAAGGAACGGTCCCATTCTACATTGTGTTTCTGTCCTGCTCGTCTTACCCTTTAGGGACGACATGCCCATCATGCATTTCTGTCTGTCATTCACCTGCATCTCTCCCTGGAGCTCAGCCTGGCTCCTCCATCGCTGCCCGGGGTGAAATGGAAGTCTGCTGCTACCTCGTTCTTCTGTCCCTGCAGACCTGAAAGCTGTCTCAGTGCTGAAAGGGCCGCAGGCTTCTCAGCGTGCCTCAGGTACCAAAGCAAGATCTCCTGACAGGGGGCGCTGTGGAGCACATTTTCATACGTACAATTTACATATACTATACATTTCTGTTGACTATTTTCCACAGATTCAGGATAGCACTGTTTTGTCTCCAACATGGAGAGATTGTTTAAAGGATAAGACTGGCTGTTCTATATTTCTATAACGGGCAACAAACCCAAAACAACCTTGTGTTTGTCAGTCTCTCAATCCTCTGATTTCCTGTCCTTGTCTTTGGCACTTCCATGCCCACTGGTTCCTACCGAAGACTAAGGGCTCTTTGACAAATACCACGTTTGCTCTGCACTATCGGCCTTCACAATTTCACTCAAGGCAAAAATTACAGGTGTGAGAACTCCCCGAAACACAATCCTGACCAAAAAGCCAAATCCTGGTCGGATCACATTAATCCATGGTTTGTTTCAAGCATGAACATTTTTAGTGTTCAAACCAAGTTCTAGCAGGCTGTTGTCAAAAGAAAATGAGCCGGGCTAGCACCTTGGAGGGGGAGGACAAATGTTTACTGGACATCTGATTTGATGGCTTTAAAGTCAGACACTTTTTATTATTTTACGAGAGAAGAGTTAATGTCAAGTAAGCAGCGTGCACAGTCGACTACAACAGGACGTAATTAGGTCCCGTAGAGATCTCCAGTGTACTCACATATTGGCAATGTGAAACCAAAACTAACTGGATCGGGGACCGTGTAACAGAAACGCTAGCCTTGGTTCAGACTTTCTTGTGCAAAAAAGGGCCTTTATCTTAATATTTATTTTCTGGTTTCATCTGGACAAAAAAAAAAAAAAAAATACCTTCACTGCAATGAATTACATATCTCAGTCAATTTTTGTAGTAAAAAAACAATAATAATAAAATAATTTTTTCTTCCAATTGGAGTTGCGTGTCTGCATTTGACTGACTGCAGCTGGCAGGCTGAGAGCTAAACTACAACAAGAGACAACGTTGCGCTGTAGCCTCCATGTAGACAGCGTGTTGACAGAGGTATGAACAGTAAGCACCACAGCAGCATCTAATAAGACACAGGTGACATTGTTTAGTAGGAAGGATTGAAGGCAGAGGCTAAATGTCTCTATGTGCTGGCAGTAAAAGTAGATTTCCATTTGCATCCATTGAGTTTTAACTTGGTACAGTCCTTCTTGAACGTCTACTACTTTTACTTTATGGAGATAAGGCAGTTTCCGTTGTTATTTCTGAGAGTAACAGAGTTTGTACACGAACATCCCAGCTAATAGAGAACATATTACCGTAGGTGGGAGACGTTCTGCTTGGTGAAACAGAAGAGGGAGAATATCACAGGGAGAACTTGTTCCAGAGCTTTGAGAAGAGAAGCTGACGGACTGTTTCCGACCACCCAGATCTGACGGCAACAAAAGACACAATAGCAGAGAAAATGTGTGAGAGGTATAATAAGGATTATATACAGTATTAGCAGGCAACATCAGGGTTACTACATGTACTATTAACTAATAACATCTACATCAATATAATTATATTATCACTATTCAGAAGATTTGTGATTTAGTTCGTTACTGCAAACACCCATCTTGTTTACACAACTCTTCAAGGCTGCACAGTCCTTAAATATTATGAAGTACACATTTTAATAGACTTAACCCCATCAGCTTTATGATCAACCTGCTGTATTTTTACGGGAGTATATGAAGAGTGTTTAGCTACAGTTTTACTCGTCATTATGACAGCACACGGAGCGGTGAGCGTAGATCAAATTCCAATATCACTCAATGTCACTATATAAATAGTTCCATTGGATTCTTTTCAGGAATCTGCTCTACAAAAAGACATACATTCCTGCCAAGGAAATAAACATTGTGGGTGCAGTGTCTTTGATCCTTACACTGAATTTGAAATCACCCCATTGTAGTGTTTAGTGGTCCTCACCTTGTACACGTCATTCATACAACGTGTGAGCTCCCATTCCTCCACAGCAGCTTGTAAATTACCCTCGTCTGGAAAACACACATATGCACCACAGTGTTCAGCCCTGTTGGTATCTGACTCATCACCATCAGCTGTTTTTGAGACTAAGTGGTGATGGCGAGCAGGACAAACAGGACAACAACCTACTGTCTGTTCCACTTGTAGAAAACAAGCTGCACATCTTAAGGATACATAACATGCAACCATTTTTGAAGACAATGACACAATGTATAACTAGGAGCAACAGGAGGGAGTGGGAATTAGGGTGCCTCCACATCAGGGACCCGGGCACGGATCCGAGTACACTTGATCCCCAAAGTCCAGTTAAGTGGATTGGTGTGAACACTGTGACAACCGACTGCGCCAAAACAAGGAACTGGGCCGCTATCTGGAATATGTAGTTATGACTAAGCTTCTGTCTCATTTCGTCACGTCCTGAGCAAAGCATCTGAAATTCCTCCATGAAATGCTTGCTTGAAGCTTGAAGTTTAGAACAACTGGATAATAGACATGAAAATCCTAAATTAGACTTATGGGATCATTTGAAAGTATGGACAATTCAACAACAGAACATCATAATAATAATAATAATGTCTAACTTGCACAATGATTTAGTTCCATTGAAATAGCGTAACAGTTATATTAACATCTGTATGTGTTCAACAACTGAGTGTCATTTCAAATATTGAACAATATTTATTGTCAGATTAGAAATTTAACTGGATCAGTTATATATAGTTTAATAATAAATAAATGATCTTTGCTCATTTCAAGTTAAATAAGGGCTAAATCTTTTAATCAAATATGAATTTAATTTAAGAACGTTCTACATCGCCCAGCCCTGGATGTGGTGCACAAAAATGTGACAACTCAACTGTCGAAAGACAACATTTCCGTGATGTGATGAAATGGATAATGGGCAAAAACCAAGGGAGCCTAATCTTCAATAGAGTCGCAAACCATCACACGACTGCCTCAAACTTCATTATCTCCACCCTCCGATCAAGAGAACACGGGGCTGGTTAGTCCACCAATGAGCAAGAAGTAGTACTTCAACTTTAGCATCTCTAATATTCTCATGAGTTTGAATTGCATGCTAAAACATAGGCATAGCCGTAGCAGCTATGAGGCCATGGAGGTGTGGACCTTGATAATGATTTCCTAAAAAGCGCACGGTTTCTCTGCATCTGAATGACATGAAACTGCGTAAAACTAACAGCTATCAATAAGACAGCCTTCTGCAGTGGTGTAAAAACTAACCAATATTATAGTAGTCTCTGAAACATAACTCCTCTCTGCTTTTGATAATACTATCTCTACTCTGAATGTAACATCTAACACACACATGGATATGATGGCCCCGGTACTGACTGGAAGCAGTGGTGCAGTGGTGGAGAGGTCTGAGCAGAGGAGTGAGCAGGTACTGCTGGGCCATGCTGGGCTTCTCCTGCAGCATGAAGAGCACTGCCCTGGTGGCCACACGTTGATGCTGCTGGGCTGTCAGCTTGTCCTTGAAGTGCAGGAGGTCAAGGATCTAGACAACAACAAATACAACTTAAATGAGCAAATTCTTATGCAGTCCAAACTCACTCATCAGGGGTCTATAGAAGTACAACAGGTTGAACTCTGATGGATGTCTACAATGGACAATTGTCTTTTAGATCTGTGTACATTCACATAAAAGTGGGCGTTTGGCATCATTTGACCCTTCTAGTGCGCAAAAGCAAGCGATCGCGTGCCGACGGAGGAATACTGGCAGAAATGAATGTTTATTTAAATCTATTTTACCACTCAAGGCCAGGTAAATGCCTCAAGATCGTTTATTTCTGATGTGACCGCTGCACAGTCTCTAACTTGTACCCTTTAAACGTATTGCATTAAGTTTGACACTGCCACATACTGAAGGATAAGTGTAGAATCAAAATCCAAGTGAAATACATTTTTAATGATTGAATATTATCTGTGATGACTACCAAAAGACTTTCTAATCAGTGTTCTATTAGCTGGAATAAAAGTAGTGTAAAATGGACTTCAACAAATCAGAACCAAGCCTAAAAACATGATCCAAAGTTATGCCATATGCAAGTGAGCGCCATACTAAATAATACAGTTAACTACTAATGTATGCTCCTGTGGGTTAATAGAAAGATTCTTGAGTCAGCATGAGTAAATGACCAGAGAACACAAAAACATGTTCAGTAGATCAGTGAGACAACAACAACAACAACCTTACATGCGGTGGCATTACTAATAATGTCACGGCCCAGTAGGTTTGCATTTATAACATATTCCCACGGCTGAGAATCTGGCCCGCTCATAGATCAACTATTGACAATAGAGTGATGCTATTTACACAGGACTTGATTAGTGAAAGCAGCTTTTGAGACATTTTCAATCCCAAACTCAGAACATAAACTGGTCTGGAGCAGATACGCTTACTATGGGAATCTAGCCAGGTTAAATAAACCATGATTTAAGGCTAAACATACCTCGCTAACCCACTAATCTAACTTCAAAGTACATTCCTCCAATTTCTTAGACTCATGTAAACAAACAAAAAAAATAAAATACAATTATAAAAGGAACTAGAAAAACATCTGGAACAGAAGATGAAGCAATTCACAATTAAATAAATAAATACATTAAATGATATATATATATATATATACACATACACACACATTCACATATACACACACACATTTCCAATAAATAAACAAGCTCAAAAGTGAGCTACATATTATGTAGGAATATTGCCAAATTCCTACATATTACCAAAACTGCTTCCAATTTAAAAACTCAAATATGATAAAACTGATCCATGATCCCTGGTATGCAATAAATAGGCCCGACACCATAGTATGAGAAACATCCCCATATCATGATGCTTGCGCCACTGTCTTCACAGTGTACTGTGGTTTGAATTCAGTGTTTTTGTCTGACAAACTGTCTGCGGCCCCTAGACCCAATAGAACAATCTTGCTTTCACAGTACACTGTGAAGACAGTGAAGCAAGCATCATTAGTGGTTTATTTCCATTATGTCTTTTATTTTTAGTTGATTGTTTTGAGGTTGATCGAGTTGATCGCAAATTAGCATTGATTAAAAGATCCTTTAAAAATATTTATTTTATACATTTTCAATTGTGTAAGTTCATAAGATGATTTTTATATTCAGTAGGCTTTCATTATCCTAAAAGCCCAGAGTCTCCCCCATATCAGGATGGTTTGACCCAACCTGCCACACACCACCTGTCATCAGCCATTTTGGTTGTTTTGTTGGACCTTCCACCACTAGGGGGCGTAGGGCCGCTGTCAATTGAGACAGAGGTCAATATAGTCAGGAGGAACACAGGTGTTCTAGATTGGCAGGAGCACACAGTTTTGTGAGAACGTGTGACAATGTGTGGTAATGTAGGATAATGACTTTTTTGATTTCTTTTATTTAATGGTTATGACAGAGAACGTGGTTTATTTCCCTTTTGTGTACAATTGTTAAGAATAAATTACCTTTACGTTTAAAACCTGAACATTGCATTGTTGCTGTTAGCTTAAGTTATGACGTGTGTGTGTGTGTGTGTGTGTGTCTGCATTGAGCTGACCTGATGACAGACTTGTCTGTAGTAGGTATCTGCTGAGGCAGACTGTTGAGGGCAGGTCACCAGGATCCTGGCCACACAGTCACATTTCCTCCAGTCGGACTCACCCCCTAGAGGACAGAAACAGTGTTGCACTTAGATTTGGATTCATCAAGTAGAAGGTCCTCTCTATGAAAAGATTCAAAAGCTAAACTACAAAATCTTAAGTAAATGATATAGAAGCAAACTGTGTGATGGAGGCAGATAATTCACTGAAACAATGATGTCATTAGTCGTTACACCCTTCCACAGCTTTTCTTATGAAAATACACTATACTTGTTCTAAAGTAGTTATGTTTGTCGTTTACCATATTTATCTATTAATGCACTATTTGTATTGTTTTTATATTGTATATATTGTATTCTATGTCTATTGTTATGCACCTTTCAGCGAGTCAAATTCAACGTACTTTGCCAATAAATTATTCTGATTCTGATTATTGTTCAGGTTCAACTACTAACATGCATTATGTTTGAGTGGTAACACGGTGTTCATCACTACTTTTCCTTGTTCCATCTTCCCCTCTCGCTCACCTGTTCCTCCCTCCAAGATGGCTCTGACTACAGCCTGGACACCCTTAGGCTGCATCAGGAGCTTAGACAGCAACTGACCACACAGACCCTTTAGCCAGGTGGGAGCTGATCCCGAGGCTGCCCTGCTGCTGGAACCATGGGAGCTTCCCCCTGCACCGGACTAAAGGAGGGACAGTACTTAAAAAAACAAAGCCTCACACACCTGTGAGCCTGACAAACACCTACATTGGGAAATCTGATTCATTCAATCACAGACTCAGCCTAAGGGAACAATCCGGCATAATTAAAGCACACTTTTGTGCGTATGCATTGTTTGTGAATGAGGCTCAATGTGTTATGACAACAAACTCTCAATGTAAACATAACTTTAGTTTGTTTACAAGAAAACTCCATGGGATCATTTGAATAATTGATCACCATATATAGCCAATCAAATAAAATATCACAACGTATAGTGGTTTTGATGAAATCATTCAGAAACTGTTTCCATTCCATTAAAGCAATTTAGAATCTCCAATTAACGACCTGAGCTGCATGTCTTTGGACTGTGGGAGGAAGCCGGAGAACCCGGAGGGAACCCATGCTGACACGGGGAGAATATTGCTTGCTGATTCATAAACGATAAAAAAAAAATTAAAAACACACTCCTAATTCCAGTTGCCCCTGCCATAACCCCCCCCCCCCCCCCCCCCCCACCAATCATAGACATGCACACCTGTTTGGATCCACCTTGGAGGATCAGCAGCTCCTTGATAATCATTGGCTGGTAGACCTTTCCTAGAAGACTTTTGAGAGCCTCCTTGCAAGTTTGACATTCCTCAGCACTGAGCTCCTGCATCTGAAAAAGAGTCTAAGAAAGACAAAAAATAAGTGCCTTTTATTTTTCTTGACTACGTGCATAAAAATCCTGTCATATCCTGACGCGTTACCTTCTTCTCCTCTGTGCCGCTTCTCTCTGTGCGGCATGGCTGGTAGCCAAGCTGGCACAATGCTGCCAACACATCTCCCAGATGCCGTGTGAACACCAATGTGGCGAGAGATGACAGCTCTGTCAACTGCAATAGAACGCTTGTGGTGGTGAAAAGCCTGTGTCCAGCTGCTGGCACTGCCCCGCAGCGGACAAGTTTGTCCACCATGGCTCCAAACGTTGACCTGCGACCCAGTGGCACACCTACTCCAGTGGCCAAGTATGGGCAGAGCCCCAGAGAAACCACAAACTGAAGGGCCGTTCCAAGCGTCTGCTGCTGGCCGACACTGAGGACATCAGGAGGTAAACGTGGCGCCATCTCAGAGGTGCGCTGTCTCGCTGCAGACGGAGTGGGGGTGTGCTGGAAAAGCTTGAGTTCTGCTGACAGGTGCCGCACTAACGTGAGGAGCAGTAGGAGACACTCCTGGACAAAACCCCATGTGGGGTCCTCTGTGTCGCCATTGAACCAGTCCGCCGCCACAATCACCTCCTCCCTGAGCCTCCTCACCTCCTCAAAGCTGCTGTCACTCTGAAGCCTCTCGTGAAGAAGGGCCCTGTTGGCCCGCAGCACTGCCAGGAGAGCCTCTTGGTGTGAGGACTGAGCATCATGTGCAGACGCTTCTAGAGACAACACAAAGCATTACATTGTGGGTTCTGTGTGACTTATTCTGTGCAGGGTGGATGATTGTATGTAGCCTGTTTTCCAGTATCACACTGTATGTTCAGTAGAGCTTTCACCTAACTGTTCACACCCCATCAGGTACAACGTCACAGAGGGTGGTAGAAAATGATAATTAACATGAATAAGAATGTTCTCTCATTTGTCTGGTACTATCAAACCACTGACTAGCATTCCTCCCACATATAACGTGAACTAGCTAGCTAATGTTATGCATCGTACAAATGGCAACGTGACTCCGAAGTTAGTTAACTTAAACATAATAACGTTACATTTAGTTAAATGCACAATTAAACGCATGCATACGAAACATGTACACAGGAAATGCCATCTACACCATGCTAGTTATACGTTTACAACCATGCTATACTTGGGCTAATCATTATCTCAGAATCGGTTGATTTAACATGTTATAATTAACGTCAGCGCTAGCTTCGTTACCTTCTCATACTAGTTAACGTTAGTTAAGTTATCCACTTACCACCAAGAGGTTTCGTAAGAATATGTATCGCTGAGAGGATAGCTGGAGTCCCCCGAGTCATCTCGCCATCACATGTACAACTCACTTAGTTACAGCACTTGTTCGCTGCTACAGAACATGGACATATGCTAACAGCTCCAATTGGCGCAGAATATATACGTCATCACGCATCGCCCGTGAATACGAAGTGGGCCTGCTCGAGGTCCCCAGTAGACTGGATGGCTTGTGAATTTGACTTAACAGGATACTTGGGGAGATTTATAAATCAGGATTTCGTAAATACTGTATAATATGAATAGTAACAGTAATGTTGCTATATTGAAAGCCTAATCTTTAAAATATGTATTCCTCCTGCATTGTAAAATGTCTCCCATGATAGAATTGTGGGGATGCCAAATATTTAGGGCAATGGACTTAAGCTAGATTTCTGGAAAGCTTTTACAGTTCTGATTTTAATTACATTATAGCGAACAATTCAGATGTGTCCAGTCCCCAGAGTAGGCCTATATACACACAGTGAATCAGCAGGGTTGCATAAACCCATTAAAAAATGTTATGAAGCTAAATCAAAGTCAACACCTATCCAGTTTGTGTCTCTTATACTTAATGAGGGCATTTGTTTTTCCCCACGGTCAGCGAGACAATGGAATTAAAGCCCCATCATCACGCTACAATATTTATCCATGTTATTGAAAAAACACATTTGTCTTGCATGCTATGAGAGCATTAGTGTCCAACAGCACTTGAGGAACCATCTGGTTGTAGTAGAGTGCCCCCTGCTGTATATCAGAAACGCAATTTTGAAATACAGTTATAACTCCAATGAAAGACAAATAATCAATTTCATACCATTTATAGATTAAGTGTACCATAGACTAACATAATAAAGCTAATGTAAAGTCTGTAATGAAAGCTACAGCTTAGTTTGCACCGTTAAGAGCTAGCAGTTAACACGTCCACTGGGTCCTGAGAACCGTTGCTCTACAGTTTGTACCATGGTTACATTCATTTCACAATGTGAGAGTTCATATAATAATAATAATAATAATAATAATAATAATAAAAAGCCACTTTGAAGCAACATTTTATTGGCATCAGGCTTTAACAGAATCAGTAGTAAGTCACCAGAACAAAAGACCTGCAAAAGCAGACATGAGTCAAACGCCTAGTATTGATCATAGGCATGCTGCATCTTACCACGGAGGACTTTAGAAGGCAGCTATGGTTGGAGCTTTAGCAGGACCACTTTGCTTAGAAGTTTTGCTGAAGAGTCTGGGTACTGGCATGTGTGGGCGAACAGGCTTTCCTGGGGCGTAGCGGGTTTGAGCAAATACTGCTCTTCCCCTCTGGTAGCTTGAACGAGAGCTAAGAGAGTAGACTGGCTCCAGAGCAGACACATCACTGAAAACTGGCTCAGGGATCTTTTCAACAGCATCGTAGCCGTCAGCCGGTTCAGAACTCCAGTTATCATAAGCAATATCCAGGCTGCCATCTGGCACACTATACCCTGCATAAGCAACCTGGTATGCAGGAACCTCAGGACTGTTGTTGTGTCCCTCTCCAAAACTAGTAGAGCCACTGCCAAAAGAATCACCCGGAGCCATTTTGCTGCTGAAACTGCCAGGTCCAACCTGGAAAAAGCCATCTTGAGGAGCATGAAGTCCAGTAGCTTTGTTAGAGCTTGGGTTGGGTAGACTTGGTAGAGGGGAGCTGCTGCCAGGGTCAGAACTCACACCCATTCCACTGAACCAAGTCCCAGAAGAAAGAGGCCACGGCATGAAGTGAAGATCAGCACCATGTTCTGTGGTGAGACAAACTTTACTTTAGTCATCAGCTTATATTAAGGCCATTCCAATATTTATTTAAATCATCCAGTGTAGTCTTACCTTTCCCCATCGGAAAACATGTAATGCACCCAATCAGCAGATAGGACATCCATAACACCCTACAAAAGAATAGACATGATTTTTAATTCGGAAGTTTACAGTAGCAATTTTAGATTTTAAAAGTAATTAACTTACCTCATTCTATCACAAGTTAATAAATTGAAGACTGGGCTAAGGATTTGTAAGCGTCCCAAGAGTACCTTCAAAGGATGAGAATAAAGTTTAAATTCCTAGCTAACAATGAGGTTACACTAGTAATAAGAGCAACAACCATCATTTATAATCAAAGCCTTCTCATACCTGCTAACAGCTGTGCCAATTTCAACAGAACCTTCTCTATTGTGTTAACCTACAGGAGCTCCCTTTAAATGACTGAATGCTGTGGGAGCTGATTACTTAGTGGTAACAGCTGATGGAGAAGGACACCTGTTGTGTGGCTGATTGACCTCCTTGTTAAAGAGCAAACACTGGACTAAAGTGAGCGTCTTTGCTTTGGTGAAAAAGAACACTTATAAATAGTGGCTTGAATACGGCACAAAAATAGATATTACATGAACAGTTGCCTATTTAGACAGTATAGGTCTCTGCTCTTCTGCCTGGCTCTTATATATCTTTGTTTTGTGCTTGAAATGATAAGGCTGCCAATACTCTCCATTAGTCTTATTGTTAACATATCCTATATGATAAGACCCGTACCAACAATTAATTGATCCTACTGACGGGTACTGTCAGTGCACCTGAAGCCTGAGCTCCATTACAAACATATCAATAAGCAACACATGTTCCTTCATGACCATGAACACACACACTGTAGTTCATGTTGACTCCATCTGACATACACCATCTTGCTGCAGAATATATATCCTCACTTTAGCACCAAATCTGCAGCTATACAAAAACACACAAAGAAATGCACTAATCCTTCCTGAAACCTCTGTCGAAAAAAGGTGATTTCTGACCCTTTTTATAAATCATTTATTTGTTGTAATAAGAGTTTTTAAAAGTTTGAATATATCTTGAATATATATATATATATAGTATTTTATTGAGTACAGTTGCATTCAAAAATCTATTTTGAAGGGAAATATATTATATCTATTGGTATTATGTAAATTATTTCTGCAGATGATTTTCTTTCTGGAACAAAGTGATATGCAAACACACTTTTTTTGCACAGAAAACATCCATACATTTTACAATCTAACAAAACATGATGGGTCAAACATATGCAAGAGAAAAAGTGTGCACAGGGACTTTTATCTGTGGTTATTAAAACCACTTGTTTCAGCTCGATTATCCTTTTTGTTAACATCAGTTTTGGACAGTGAATTAATGTATTAGGATTCTGATCATATTGGGCGCTTAGTTTTATTTCCTGTGCCTTCATTTCGGATGTGAGTGGGTACATTTGGTCTAAAGAGTTGTGCTTTGTCTCAGTGGAGCTTCATATTGCTGCTTTTAACATATGAGACATGCTGGTTTTGAACTGCCCATGTTATGAATGAACATATAAGAGTCTGTCCATTCTTGGTTTAAGGCTCTGGTTAAGCTGTCCACATTATTAAACTTTTTGGAGAACGACATGTGAAGTAACTTCTCTGAACCTCCGACTGTTGGCTCTCTCTCCACGTCTCACACACTGTTTATCCCACTCAGTCAAGGGGATGCTTCTTCTCTTCTTCTTTTTAGGCTTTATGGCGAATGGTATTCAACAAAAGGTGCATTACTGCCACCTACTGTATTGGGGTGTGACCAGAGTTATCTAACCCTTTCAATTCAATTTAATTCAGTTTATTTTTTATAGCCCAATATCACAAATCATGAATTTGCCTCAGAGGGCTTTACAATCTGTATACATACGACATCCCTGTCCCAGGACCTCACATCGGATCAGGAAAAACTCCCAAATAATAGCAAAAAACTTTTCATGGGGAAAAAAGGAGGAGGAGGATCCCTCTCCCCGGATGGACAGAAGCAATAGATGTCATGTGTACATATGAACAACGTTACTGAGTTACAACACATTCAATGAATATGACAATGTACGAATGGACCTCCACAATCCATGAAACAGAAGGAGGTAGAGAGGAGGGGGAGCGGGGCGCATCAGCAGGGTCATGGCCTCTCGTTCTAGTAAACCAGATTGTTTTAGTTTTCCCCACCGAAAACTTAAATCCCCATGCATAAGACCATCTTTCTACTTCATTCACAGCCTCTTGTACCTTCCCTTTAATATGGTCTGTGTTCTTCCCCCTCTTCCACAATGCTCCATCATCAGCAAATAGGGATCGTCCAATATCCCCCTGAACTCGAAGGAACACATCATTTATCATGATGGAGAACAGTATTGGACTAATTACACTACCCTGAGGGGTACCATTCTCCACCGGGTATCTTCTTGATAGTGCTCTCCCGATTCTGACTTGGATAACTCAGTCACGTAAAAAGTCTTTAATCCAATTGTATACTCTGCCCCCTATTCCCATCATATTTAACAACCCCTTCTTCCATATCATATGCTACTACATCAAAACACACCTGGGCTTTTTTTAAATTTCTGTCTCTAAATAAAATTTCTGTCTCTAAATAAATAATTGGGTCCATAGTTCCTCTACCTTTCCGAAATCCACTTTGATGAGCTGTTATCAATCCCCTGGTCTCCATATAAAAAGTTAATCTGTCTGTTATCCATAAATTTACCAACATGAGATGTTAGTGCTATGGGTCCATAATTTGTTGGGTTTGATGAGTCCTTGCCTGGTTTCCTGATTGGTATAATCACAGCCTCTTTCAATTAACTAGGCAGTCTCTCCACCTACCAAACTTTATTATAAAATAAAAAATATATAAAATTAAACCATGTTGCCATTGCTAACCTACATGGAGTATCCATTGGATACTCCATGGAAACCTGAGAGGCGAGAAAGCACAAAGACTCCGGGGAAGAAGTAGAGTTAGTAATGTGCAATGAAGAGACGTACATTTGTCATAAGGAGAGAGAGAAGAGGAGAGAGGAGCTCAGTGTATCCTAAAAAGTCGCCCAGCAGCCTATAGGCCGATAGCAGCATATCAAGGGGCTGGACCAGGGCAAACCTGAGCCAGCCATAACTATAAGCACTATTAAAGAGGAAAGTCTTAAGTCTATTCTTGAATGAGGTGACTGTGTCTGCCACCCGGACTGAAAGTGGAAGCTGGTTCCATAAAAGAGGAGCTTGATAACTGAAGGCTCTGGCTCCCATCCTACTTTTTAGGACTCTAGGAACCACAAGTAGCCCCGCATTTAGTGAGCGCAGCTCTCTAGTGGGGCAATATAGTACAATAAGCTCCTTAAACTGGGTCTCTAGCCCTGTGGTCTATGACTACACTTTGGAACCAGGAGACCCTGGTTCGTATCCGAGCTGGGACTAATTTCTCTACAAGGTACCCGGTTCGATTCCCGCTCTCCCCATAGTTGCAAGTGTCCTTGAGCAAGACACTGAACCCCCAGTTGCTCCCCGGGCGCTTCACAGCAGCCCTCTGCTCTTAAGGATGGGTTAAATGCAGAGAACAAATTTCATATGTGTATGTAACTATATGTAATATGTAGGTAAGGAGAAGAATTTTAAATGTGATTTTTGATTTTACAGGAAGTGACCGTAAGACTGTTTTGCCTGCTGCTGCTGCTTCTTCTTCTTCTTCGTCTTCTTCTTCTTCTTGTGGTTTAATGGCGGTTGACATCCATCTTATTGGTGCATTACCGCCACCTGCCTGCTGGATTACTAGTTGGCTAGCGGTTTCATTGTCTGTTTTAGTGAGTAATTGTTTTTTGTTTTTGTTTGTAAAATTACTGACTGGTTTGTTAAATTGCTGGCAGATTGACTTACTCACTGATTGGCTGACATGTTAATAGCAGACTAGTTTGTGGTTCACTGGTGATCTTTTGCTTGAGTAGTTTGCTGGCTGGCTGACTGACCAATGGGGTTTGTTGACTGACTGAATTACTGACTTGTTTGTTAGCTGCTGGCTGACTGAATGACCAAACGACTGGTTTATTGATGGTCTGGTGGACTGAAAGAGTGATTGACTGACTGTCCGCTTCTTGAATGACATGGTTAAATGACTGGTTTGCTGCCTGCTATTGAATGACTTGGCTTGTCTGTCTCCATTGTCTTGCCATGGGATCACTATTACAGTATAATCTTATTGGACTGGGTCACACACACAGACACAGACTCACTGTGTATTAACCTTAACTCACAGAAAACACAACAGGCAGATGAGCTGATGATGTTATGCCTTACTCTGATTGGTTGGCTCTGACTGCCTCCTCCCCTTCTCTCTCCCTCTCTGCATCGCTCTCTCTCTTTCATCCTGCCTTCCTCTCTCTGCCGGTCCTTGCTCATCCCATCGCTATGCAACACTAACCACATCCCTTTTTTCTCTCTCTCTTCCTTCCTCTGTCTGTTTCTCTACCTCTCCTCCCTGTTCTACTCTGTTCATGCCGGAAGATGATGGTGGTGGTGATGATGATGATGTGACACTGTGGCCAGCCAATGATCAGGCAAAAAGGGAGTGGAGGGGGTGGGTTTAGAGGCTGAGCTAAGTTCTGATCGATGCTGAGGAGAACGCGGAGGAAGAAGAGGAAGAGAGGGAGGTAGAGGTGGATGGCCTTGTTCAAGGTGAGGAGTGCCAACGCTGGTTTAATAAAAGAGGAGAAGAGGAGGAGAAGGAAGAGGAGGAGGGAGATAGGAAGCTGTCGCCTGTCAGAGAGGGATCAACCTGCGCTGTCATGGACAAATATCGACCCAAGAGACCAACCACCCTGGCTCTGTTCCCACAGCTGCCACAAGCTGGCACCCAGGTAGGGAGGCTGGGAGGATCCGTTGTTTTTTTAAAATGAGCTGGGCAGATTGGTTACAGTGTGAATATGTGAGTATGTGTATTATCATGGGTTATCTTGTGTGTAGTGTGTGTGCGCGTGTGTTTGTGCGTGCATGTGTGTGTGTGTGTGTGTGCGTGCGTGCATGCGTGTGTGTGTGCGTGCATTCGTGTGTGCGTGCGTGCTTCCTGGGAGGATCCTGTCTTCAGAATGAGACAGTTTGTGTATGCTGTTGCGTGTGTTTGTGTGTATGCTGGCAGTGGGATGGTTGTTCAAATGATTCAGCTGTAGCTGTATGTTGCTGTGTTTCATTAATTAGGTTTGTGTTTTGGTGGCTCTGTTCTCAGCAAATACCGATAAAATATTTAGAATATTAATATTTATTGGTCAATCTATACCATGTAGTTTTACAGCGGACCCTCAAGGACACTTTGAAAGAACATATTCCTTGTTGTGGGGACTGACCCTGATTGCGCTGTTAAAACAAGAGAATCCCATCTGCTCTGCCATCTTTTAAAATACTGTATATAACAAGTATATGTAAAATGGGTCAGTTGTAGCAGTATGTAGTAAGAGAACAGAAGAAGAGGATAATACAAAGCCAAAAAAAGAATATTGCTAGATATATTCTAGATGATTGTGAAGTATACTGTAAAATAAAGCCATGGCTCCTCAGGCAGTGTGCATTAATGAGTGGTCTCTGTAGGGACCAGCAGTGGTGACTAGCACTTACTCAGCAGTAGTATGCGTGTGTATCCCTTTAATTTAGTTGCATCCGATTTAGTGTGTCAGTACAGATCAGAGGAGAGTCATTTCAACACCTGGGGTTAACATCAACATCCAAATGACTTAATGTAGAAAGGAGTTCCTTATTTTCATTGAAACATGACGTGAAATCACCGTTTCTGCCTATCAAGGCCCAAATGATAATGCAATGGAAATACGATATAGGTGGTTAGATTTGGTCCGATTTAATTTATTATACAAGATGGTAGCCCAGTGTTGGGTTTCAGATCCAGTATACAATTCCTTATCAAAATCTAGCTATGTTTAGCTTTCAATATTTCCAAGTACCTGAAGTTTGTCATTTTCTCTAGTGATAAGAGATTACTTGCCTCAGACCCTAGTAAATGCAGGAAACCAGATCTAAATTGGAAACTGGCTATTGGGACCAAGGGTCCTGTATTTCATCTATAACTGTTGAAATTACAAGTCAATTTCACGTTATCAAACATTTTATTAACTTCACAGACTTTGCAAGAAGAAGAGGAAACATGGCATGTTATCATAGCATGATGCTACTTATGACCAGTACTTCAGTCCTATGGTAGCTTGTTTTAGCTCTAAGGCTAGGTTAGTTCCTTTTAATTACACTGAAAGAAAATTATTTTTTGAGTTAGCTTGACAGCTTACACATTTCTGTTAGCAGACAGACACATTCTTTGTTTGCTTGTTTTGTTTTTTCTTGGGGGTTTGAGATTAATTTCACACACATGAACCTCTGGACTAGCTGCTGTGTATGATTTAGAACAATTCAGTTTAGAACAGCACCCATTATTCAAATTTGAACCTTGGTGATTTTAACAAAGTTTGAGTTTAGGGTTGATTCAATTCATTTGGTAAATCCTAAATAGACTTTTACTTGGATAGTTATGCATGAACCAGAGGACTCTCAACTGGTTTAACACAAGCCACATGGAAGGTGGGATGGGGGAAGGAACCCGTCAGCGGGCCGCCATCCTCTTGTACGATTGAGGCCCTGAACAGAGGCCAGGCCAACCTCCAACCTCCAGGTCAGGAAACAGCAGTGCCTGGTATAGGCATACTGAAGGGGTGAGGGACCAGAGGCAGAGCCTTACTCCAGGAGGCAGAGAAGATACTCTTACTCTAGAAGATGAGTCTGTGCTGGCAGGTTTCCAGCTTCTGGTTGAGATGCTCAGTTTGACCAATGGATTGAGGGTGGTACCCAGAGGAGAGGCTGACTGTGGCGCCGACTAGAGAACAGAATTCCTTCCAAAACTGGGAAAGAAACTGGGCACCTCTGTCTAACACCACATCCCTGAGGAATTCATGTAATGCGAAACACATGGCACAAGATAGCCTCCGTCATCTCCTTGGCGGGAGGCAGTTGAGCAATGGAATAAAATTAACCATCTTGTAGAATCAAAGTCTAAGGAGATTTCAGGGGCGGTGAGGAACAGGAACTGGGTGTAGAAGACCAGGAGTTTGGCGTTGGGAGACCTTGTTCCGGGCACACAGGGCAAGCGGCCACATATTCCTAAACCTCCTTCTCCATAGATGAAGCTGGTCCTCTGTACCCCTAAATGACAGGAGGGGCAAGATGTGTGAGCCCAATGTAAAACCTGTGAGTGGAGAGAGACAGGGACAAACAACCGGTTGAGCTGACAGGTTCTCCTGCATCCGAGTGTTACCTCGAGCTTGCCGGACGTTTCCTCAATGCTCTATGGGACCTCCACCATACAGGAAGAGGGCAGAATACTGGTGGGAGAACTGGTGGGAGGACTTGAGATCAAACAGGCAGAACAGAGTTAATAAAACGTCTGTAAAAGTTAGTAAAACCTAGGAAACGTTGAACTATCTTACGATTAGTTGGCGTGGGCCAATAAGCTCAAACAGCACTGGCTTGAGAGAGGTCCATCTAATTTCGGGGCGAATGATGAAACCAAGAAATGTGACCGTGGAGGTGTGGAAATTACACTTCTCAGACTTAACAAAGAGTTGGTTTTCCAGGAGGCCTTGAAGGACCTGACAAAAAAACTGAACGTGGGTCTCCTCATCCGAGGAAAAGATGAGGAAAAGATGACAATTAAGACGAATTTGTTCAGCATGTCACGGAGAACATCATTAACCAGAGGCTGAAACACAGCTGGAGCTTTGGTGAAAACAATTATCATGAACAAAAATTGGTAGTGTTCACTGGGGGTGTTAAAGGCAGTCTTCCACTTGGCCCACTTCCTTATCTGCTCCAAGTTATAAGCATTCCTTAACTCTTACTTGATAAAGATCTTAGCATCTTACAGTAACTCACAGGCAGGGAGGGGGAAATCAGTTTTTTACTGTGACGTCATTAAGGCCTTGGTAGTCGTAGTGGTGGAAGGATGAATAATATCATAAGCAAGAGATGAATCGATGTATTTCTGCATTTCTACTCTTTCGGGCTGAGAGGGATAACAGGCATCCTTTCAAGGGCAAAGTTCCAGGGAGAAGATCGATGGCACAGTCATCGGGTCGATGTGGTGGCAGGAAGGGGACACAGGCCCTGTTGAGAAGATTGACGGTTTGATGGCATGTGACATCTTTTAAGTCATCCTGCAGCAGTGAAGTTGCTCCACTTGTTACCGCCGATTGACCCTTATTGTCATTGAACAACCCAGTATAGCACAATACATTGCAGAAAAAGAAAGCAAAACAATGTTTAGGATGAGTCTCGCAGTTAAAAAGAACTTGGAAAGTGAATTTAGTCTTTTTGCTCTACTTAAATTGTAGAGTTTTGACTGAATTGCCTCTAGCATGGACATTTAAAAATATTTCTTGAACATGTGAAAAAGTGGGCAAGGCTAAGAGACAAGGGCTAAGACACGTCCAGTCACGTCTATCGTCAACTCATTTTCCATAACCAGTGCAGCATAATAATCTTTTTTTATTTACTGTGGACTTTAAATTAGGACATCAGTACATAACAAAAATGTGTGAATCTATCTGGCAATGTGCTTTCCTACACTTGCTTACAATTGCTCTGATTGGGGTTAGGTAATATTGCTGCAGGAATGAGGAATTAGTTAGCAATTTTGCACTTCTGGTTCCCTCATCTCAAAGTCAATGTTTTATTTGTGGTTAGTTGTCTGAAATAAGGTCTTTGGTTATGATAAACATCAGAGGTTTGTTTTATGATATAAGATACTTCAGTAAATACCCCTGTTGTAAATGTCAAAGCTTTAAGGTGTCTTAAATAAGGCGGTTGCTAGCAATTGGGCAAATGAGACAACAGAACCCAAACTAATCCCCCTTGGATGAGAAAGAGTTTGTGAGGGACCACTGTGTAGTTTGTTCAACTTCAGCTCTTTATTTCTGCTGATTGAATTCACCCTTCAAATATCATAAAAGTGGTGTTCATTTGTGAAGATTATCTTGCTGATCAAAACTTGCTGATCAAAACTTGTATCATCATCATCATAAACTTGTGTCTCCCACGCTTATTTTCTGCATTAATCCACGATGGAGCCAGATGTGGTCAGTCACCTATCGCCTGTTCCTGTGGTTAGCCTTAAGTCTCATTTTTGAATTTTCTTTCTGCAACCGATTAACCATGAGCAAACTGAGTAGTGGAATAGCCTTAAGTCCTAGCTGGGCTAGCTTAGCTTCCATCTCGGCTCTCCTCCCTCACTTTTCGGTCGAGTTTGGTCCAGCTGGTCTGGCTGGGTGGTCGGAAGATGCTGTTGGTGGTGATTGACTCAAGATTGGCTGCATTTCATCTAATCTCCTCACTTCCTTCGCCATTGTTGATGAGTGTATCATATGTGCTCAAGTAATGAACACAAAAGGAGAACAAATTAAAACAAAGACGTAGTTCATTGGGGCTACCATTTGCTGCATGTTTTATGTGACTATTTGTTATTTTTAAAATACTGCATATTTGTAATGATTCATGATTACAAAACTGATACATTGACTTCCATTATCTTTTATGAATTAAATATTAGTAACAAATAGAAGAGCTGTGTCAACTGGAGGGTTACATTTCCCAGCATTGCAAAGAGATCCAACAGGAAAAAAAAGTGTGTTTGTAGCAGGACCCTCATAGTAAAAACACAGCACACATTCAGCATGTTCTGAATAATGTGACATAACAAGCTGCCCTTATTCACAAATAAATAATATACACTTATCTTCAAACAAATCCCCCTGTTATAGACAATAAGCATAATAGCTTTGGTACAAAAATAACTCTTTTCGAATAAAAGGTAAAACTACACAGTCTCTGTGGCAATGGAGAACACATAGTGTGTTACTGCTTTCCTAACCCGCTTTCCTCAGTGACGCCATGACTTTAGCTTGAGTTTGGTTGTAGAGTGTCGCTGTGTCCGTAAAAACGTTGAGATGAATATTGTATTTTGGTTCCAACACAACTCTGCAAGGAGAAGTGTGACTGCCAAATCCGATTTGCCTCGAAGTTTCAGAGTGCGGTACTCAAGCCGTGGTCAGAGGTATCACCAATACGCTGCTTCAAACGGTTTCTCAGTTTATCACTTGCTAGATTGGCTTGACTTAAAATAGGTTTGGCATACCCGTGCCTAATTTAGCTTTAGTAACATTAATAACCTGATGGAAATGTTTATGAATTTTAAACTACGGCGGCCTAACTGAATCGGTGCTGTTTTGATTCTTGCATTCATTTAAACTTTGTGCCACATCTTTAGAGACAGAATAGCCAGGGACCAATGCAGGGATAAACAGCCGGACACAGTAGGCGTGGTAACAGTATTGCTGGACAGATTCCACATAAAGGGCTTTTCCCAAACTGGGTAAAAGATAAGTATAGGATAAAGATACCACAACTTAATCGAATTGTGAGTTCTAAAAGGATCAAACTGTTGAGTGAGTTTGCTAGATAAAAACAAATATCCAACTGAAAAACCCAGCTATGTCATGACAACTCGTTCCCAAGGAAAGTATTATTAAACTATAGTGAGTCATACAGGTTATATGTTAAATCATTTAACTCATACTATTAATACTAGTTCTGATACATTGGTATATGTGTACTAAAACATTACATATATTTGATATTGCTGGCTTATTATAAGACATACAACTTTAACAGTGCTTTGAAAATGAAACATAATTCTTAAATCTTATTTGTGGAGATTTTGCAGATGCAAAATCAGACAATAAAAAGGCAATCCTTTTCATGAATTCAGTGTATGCCCTGCTGAAAGTGGAAGGGAACTCAACTGTCATGAGACGTTTGGGATAAAAACATGTTTTTATGGCTTTAAGGTGATAGTAACAGGTAAATTAACATCTTTCAAATGCATTGTTACCGTGTCACAGCTATTTCTGGGCATCAGAAAATGATAAATGGTGAAGAGACTGTTGCCACACAAATACTTAACTAACGACCTGATTAACGAGCTTATTAATCAAGAATATAAGATTTATAACTGTGTTTATGAATTGCATACTAATGAGTGTTAATGTTGAAACAATGCTTTATAAATGATGAATTAAGTGTTTATACTTAACAAATGCTAAATAGCATGTAGTTATTATAAAGTGTTACAGATTTTTCTGGAGGAATCTTAGTTATCCAGCAGATCCCTGCTCTTCCATGTAGATAACTTTTTATATCTATAATCGAGATGTATGCTTTAACACCTCAGGCTAAACTGTAAGCAAACTGTGTGTGTGTGTGTGTGTGTGTGTGTGCTACTCTGTTTCACTAACTCTATCCAGGACTCCATCAACAACAACTCTTTAGGCAAGAAGGACAGCTGGAAGGACTCCTGTGCCTCCTCCCCACATATTACAGGTATGGTACTACATACAGGAATAACTACTAAATTACACAGAAAAACAAACAACCCAAATCAAAGTTGAAATAACAATGTCAATATGGATTCTAATTTCAAATACAGTAAAACTATTGCAGAATTAGATATTTTCCGTAAACAAAATATAGATGAACAACTATAGGTTTATGTGTTGTTTTTAATTATTTGTTAACAAGGTGCACACTATAATGCACTACAACAGCATTGTTCTTCTTTTAAACAGCCGTAAGCAGATTCAACAGCAATTTTTACTGTAATCTCATTTCATCAAATGAATTTAAAGCCAAAGAAAGATAAATGGCTGAAGCCACGGATGTCCTATAGAGGCCGAGCACTTCATAATCTGGTGGCTTCTGCTCTTTGGCACAGCCTGGCCTGCATGGAACCACCTAAAGCGCTAACACAATGGTTGTCGGCAATCCTAGAGGATTTCTTCCGGGACATGCTGCATTGGGTCCTTACCAAAAAAGAGGGGTGGGAGGGGGTGCAGTGTCTGGTACATATAGCAAGCGGTGTGGCAACTTTCAGATTCCAGTTTGTCCAGAGCTATCTCACAGGTCCAACAGATATGGTTTGGAGAGACGTGAACAACTGTAAAGAAAGGCAGCTGGTCTGGGACTAGACACTGCAATATTTTTTATGGATTTTAATCTTTTAAAACTGTGTGGATTACCTCCTTTTTATTAGGCACCTTTTAAGGTATGGAACTTTTTTAAATGGAGGAGACTGGAACCTGCTTGCTTGCTCACTGCAATGGCGACTACAAGAACCTCTGGTTAACGGAGCCAGGATGGACAACACACCACCAGGTCTCAGCAGCACAGTGTACACCTCTGGAATTATTACCCTGAAGACAGTGGTGGATGAAGCAGGTCCCGGACTGATGGACGCACCAACGATGGCCTTTTTTCTTGGACTGAACTCCTTTTGGCAGAGCGGGTATATCTTTAGCAGGTGGGCTGACAGACTGACAGAGGAGGAGGTTAAGATGCTGCATGAATACGGCAGGGAGAGGAAACTCATGATGCGACTGATCCTTTTCCAGAGCTGGGTTTTCTTCCAGAACTGGATGGGGTCTCAAAACCGTTATTAAGAAGAACGTACTGTAAGCTTGTGGACCTGTACACATCGTAAGGATTAACCCTCCATTAATAAGAGGACTGGTGATTTACAGTGGAAGATTCTTTTTCTTTTTTTAAATCAACACTTTTATTTCTGTGAGTAACCCCTCTGTTTCCAGTGATTGCCAATTCATCAATGTAAAAGACTCTGTTACCTTTTGAATGCTCTGCCGATTGTTTTTAGACGGTTTGGTCTCAGATTACCTTCATTTTGTCAGTCTGCTATAAAAACACTGATGCCGCGAAGTGGCAGCTGCTCAACCTGATGGTAGGAGAGGCCAAAATGTGGTTCTACAGCAGTAGAAAGAGAGTGGAGGGCTGGACATCTATCTATCTATCTATCTATCTATCTATCTATCTATCTATCTATCTATCTATCTATCTATCTATCCTCAAGAATGAAGGGAAAAGGTCCTAAATATATTTCAAATGAATCATGTGCATTTTTTCTCAGTTCCTGTAATTCTTATTTATCCAGGATAAACTGCCTACTGTATGCTACTTTGATAATCCCTCTGTGTACAACTAATTGCCTAGTACATAATCTGATACTTTAGTTTTTTCTGTGTGTGTCTTAAGGGGATCTAACACCACCAAATATCCAACCAAAAGCAGAGGACAAAGTTCAGCACACCACGCGCCGTCCGGCCCCTAAACCACCCACAGCCAAGGGAGCAAACAGCAGAGCTAACTCTCAGGCTGCTGCATACACTGTAGACACGCGAGCTCGCCTGCGGGAAAGGCAGGTGTCAGGGGCCACACACACACAGTCCTCCAGCACACCAAGGAGTCAAAAGAAAGTAGGAAGAGGAGCCCCAGCAATGAGAGAGAGGAGCCTGGGAGACATCAGAGGAAAGGATGGAGTGACAGCAGGGAAGGATGATAGAAGAGGAGGAAGACTGTGTGAGCAGTCTAGGGGGAAAGAGAAAGAGAGAAATGGACATCAGAAACCAAGAGAAACAAATGGACTGAAAAGCCGTGGGGCTGATGGGAAAGGAAAAGTAGGTGTTAAAGAGGTTAACAAAAGAGGGGTATTGAAGCCCAATAACATACTGTCCAACCAGCAAGTTTATCCTTCCGCCATGGTGGTCCCACGCACGCCTGTAGCACCAAGAACCGAGGACAAGACCCAAGACCAAGGTAATGAACCCATCTTTAGCACAGGGTGGTGGGTGCTGAAACGTTTATATTCATTAATAAAGAAGAGTAGTGCTGGCTTCTTTCTGCTCAAAAGGCTAGTACTAGTTTGCTTTTGACGTGACGTTTAAAGTGAAGGTATATCTAATCTATTTAATAATATATGTTAAGAAGTTTAAGGTATGTAATATTATGTGCAGTGGTTCATAAATAATGGTGTCCACATTTGCAAACAGTTGCTACTTATACCACTATACTTAACCACTATGATATATCTAACACATTGTGTGTTTTAAGGCCAAAACCATGACAGGACCCAGGACAACCCCTCTATCCTCTCCCAGTCCAGCAGCGAGGGGGGGTCAAACAGAATGTCCCTCAGCTCAGACACAGAAGGCCCCCCACCAGGGCCTCTGCATCCTTCTCTATTCCACCGAATCGACCCCGTCATCAGCGAAGAAGAGGGGGAGGGAGATCCTACTCCCTGCGTGAACGTCCAGATTGGTCTATCCCCCTGCCTTACATATAAAGAAAAAACCGAGATGGACTGTACCAAGTCAGAGGTGGAAGCAAGGGGAGGAAAAGGTGACTATAGCACTGAGGTGGATGGCACCAACTCTGACACTCAGGGAGATGGTGCGGCTGCTCAGATTGTACCAAAGAGGGAAGCTAAGGCACTGCTAAACTATGACTCGGTTAAATACACTCTGGTGGTGGATGAACACGCTCAATTAGAGCTGGTCAGCCTCAAGGACTGTTTGCACAGTTACAATGAGCACAATGATGACAGTGATGCAGAGACGGTCTATCAGTCAGCTAATGAGGAGGAAGATCCAGAGTATGAGGAGGAAAGGAAGAGGAGAGAGGATGCAAGGAAGCAAGGTAAAAAAATCTTTTTTTTAACATGGCTCTTTTGTCCCAAACAGTTCATTAAAGGTCATGACGCTTAAGGGTTTATCCCTTTGGGAGCATGAATGTTCTCAGCAAATTCATAGTAATCTGCCTGTTAGGTTAAAGACATCTTGTGCACAAACTAAGTTTACAATTTGTCCTGGTGGAAACTAAAACTAATTCTATGAGTCTCTTGACCCATCCATCCCCTCCCACACTGCACCATCTTGCATGTTATACGATGCCAGTTGCTCTTCCCTTAAACCTAATGCTAAGTACTGAGTACTGACCAAGTTGCATCATTTGACGCCTTGGGTGTCAGAACGGGTTGCCGTACACTATTTATTACAGCTAAAGCAATAAAATCAACTTTTGAATATTTTGTGTCAAATTATTGATTTCTTTAGTAGTATCTCTGTAATGTACAGAAATGAACTCCTTCAGGGTGATTCAAGTCATGCTCACCCTGTCGGGTTTCTTTTCATAATGACCCTCTCGCTGTACATTATTCTTGTTATAGTATTAATGATTAATTATGGTTGAGTTAGAGGGTTGGTCGTGGGGGTTACCCAAAACATTAGGAATGGTCCTCTAGGGACCGTGAATATACACAATATATTTAATGTCAATCTTCTTAGCATTTTCAGCTCTGAATCCAAAAGTTGGAATTCAGTTTCAGTTTCAATGAATGAGGGACAGACTTAGTGACTGACATGAAATACTGTCTTTATTAAGTAAAACTGTTAAAACTTTGGCTCAAAATTGAGTGTTCATGTAGGACCCCATTGGCCATAACAAGAGGCTATAATTAAAAAACACATTATTCTTACACTCAGTGTGCAATAGATGTCTGGGAGTGTACCTTTTAAAATAAGAGATAAACCTTAATTTCTCATGGTACACAACAACAATAGCATTGACAAGGAAGGACCCATATGAATATGAAATACAGTCGACATTCCCTTAAGTTATTTTTGTAACATTACACTAATGTCTGCTTCATTTCAATCTGTTGATCTAATGAAAGGATAATAATTCTTCAAGATATGCATCTTTAGCATCACTAGAGGGGGTGCAATGTTGAGGATTTCAAACCAATTAACATTTTTCAAGGAATATTCTGTAGTAAATTATAATGATAATAGAATAAGCTTTATGTAAAAGAAAGAAAAACAAGAAAGCTAGCTAGCTCAATCAATTAATCAAACGTTTATTTCAGACTCAAGGTCCAGATAGTACAAAACATTAACTTGCTAGAAAGCTAGTGCTTTCCCTTTTTTGTTTATTTGTCAAATGAGGCTTTATGGTTTACTTTAGTAGTAGAGGGCCCAATGATAATAAGCCTTGTTGAGCACCACATTAGATGACATGGCATGTGTAGCTTCAGGAAAGAAGAAGATTGTCTGAAGTTGTAATCAAATCTGCATGATTATTGCTGCTAGTAGTTTAACTTTTCCTCGGTTTTTGGCTCCAAGACAGAAGGAAAGAGGAGGAAAACAGAAGAAAGAAGGAAGATGAGACTAAGATGAGGAGGGAAGAGGATGTGAAGAGGAGGAGGGAGGAAGAGGTGAAAAGGAGGGGGGAAGTTGTGGCAAGGATCTGCAAGCAGTCCAAGGTAACTTCAGAGGAAGAAGAGTCAAATGGAGGAAGGCCAGGAGCTTCCAGAAGTAAGAAGTTCCTCAACCTGTTTTCCCACCACAGTAGTCATTACAGCACTTCATTTTTGTAATATAATAATATTCTCTAAATATTTAGTGCATGCACAGTACAATAACATTTAGACATTAAAATAGTATAGTATTATAGAATTAAATATTACAAATAAAAAAAATTAAATGTAAAAGTCCATATGAGCATCATTGTAGTAAGTAACTACTTTTCTAGTCTTCCGACCACTTAAAGCTCCTTAACACTACATGTCATCATTCACACACTCACACACTCACACACTGATGGAGGAGCTACCATGCAAGGTGCCACCTTCCCATCAGGAGTAGCTAACTTTTATACACACATCCATACACTGTAGGCACAGCTACAGGAGCATTTTGTGGTTCAGTGTCTTGCCCAAGGACACATCAACATGGACTAGCGGAGCCGGGGATCGAACCGCCGATTCTCTGATTAAAGGACGACCCTGCTCACCACTGAACCACAGTCTTCTAGTAGTGGGGATGTACTGATGTTTTTAAACAAGAAACGTAGTAGTGGGAATATACCCCGATTGAATGTTAAGTCCAGTCTCAAAACATACTTTTATTCACTTGTGTTTTAATTCTCCTGATGTGGCGAATTTTGTGTTTATTTGTGCCTTTGAGCTGTGTGCATTGATGGTTATGTCGGTATTCATTTTACTTGGGATTTTAATCTTCATGAATAGATTTTACATTGACTTTGAGGGTGTGAAGGGTTTAAAGTTTAAGGGGTATGAGAAGTGACTTACCTTGTTATCTTTAAATATATATATTTTCCAATTCCACCACATTGGAAGTCTAAGCATTTTCATGGTGGTGGGGATTTGAGATCTCCATTCCTCAGTTAAGTGTCAAAATTGGATCGCTTGCTTTTTTTCATTAGAGGATCATATGATACAATTGTGAGTATAACATAAATGCTCTATTATTCAGGTGCTGGGTCATTTGGTGTGTTCTCCTGTGTTTTGGATGGAGTAGAGAGACAACAGAGCCACAGAGCTGTCTACAGGTCAAAACATGAACCTACACAAAGTAATTGTGACGTGTTCAAATAAACCCTTGAGACTGAAATCTGTACATTTTGTAGGTTTGTCCCCCGTCATGCAGATGAGCTGTACCTAGAAACAGATGATCCAGTGTTAATGCTGAACCAGTCTGAGGACCTGTGGTGTCAGGGTTACAACATGAGGACTGGAGCTACTGGCATCTTCCCTGCCTTCTATGCAGTCAGAGTGGCTAAAGATATTAACCAAGGTACATTGCAAAAAACTGTAATGAAAAAATAGAATAGCACTACCATCAACAACATCTCATAATTAAAGTTTTTTTCTCCTTTGTTCTCACAGTCCAAAAAGATGGCTGGATAGACCAGTTCCTGGTGCAATTCCTGGGTTCAGTTCAGGTCCCAATCCACAAAGGCAACGACATGCTTTGTGCTGCGATGCAGAAGGTACACACGAACAATGCACAACAGAACTTTCGCTGTGTCCCTGGTGTCCCCTGAGTGTGTGTGTGTGTGTGTGTGAGTGTGTGGCATGGGCACGGCTTCCATCACACTAGAAAGAGCGGGCCCCCCAGGATCAAAAGCTGCACCCCTGCACCTTCTTTTCCCAGTGCCTTTCACCCGCAGAGCGCTACTACGATCTGGGTAATCGGGAATTATTGGCTGTGGTCCTGGCTCTTGAGGAGTGGAGGCCCTGGTTGGAGGGAGTGGAGCAATCATTCATAGTTTGGACTGACCACAAAAACCTCTCTTACCTCTGCTCTGCCAAAAGATTAAACTCCTGCCAGGCTTGGTGGACTTTGTCCCTGGGAAGGTTCAACTTTACACTCACCTATCGCCCTGGTTCACGCAACACAAAACCCGATGCCCTTTCGTGTCAGTCCACCACAGAGAAACCCACCCTTGAGCCTGAATCAATTCTCTCCCCTTCTCGTGTGGTGGCCAGAGTTACATAGGGAGTTGAATCTCTCGTCCGGGAGGCGCAGCGCTCCCATCCGGACCCAGGTAACGGTCCTCTCAACTTTCTGTTTGTGCCTGATGCTGTCAGGTAACAAGTCTTACAATGGGAGCATTCCTCCAAACTTGCCTGCCATCCTGGGTTCCACCACACTTCATTAAACAACGGTTCTGGCTTGCTTTGGGTACCAACCACCGCTGTTTCCAGTCCAAGAAGAGGAGGTGGCGGTACCCTCTGTTCAAGCCAACCTCCGTAGGTGCCGGCAAATATGGAGGGAGGTCCAGTCTGCGCTCCTCCGGTAGCACGGAACAGGCGCCTTGCTGACCGTCATCGAAACCCTGCACCAACCTATCGCCCTTGTCAAAAGGTGTGGCTTTCTTCACGTGACTTACCCCTTCAGGTGGAATCCAGCAAGCTGGCCCCCCGCTTCATTGGACCCTATGAAGTGGGATCATCAATCCCTCTGCCTGGCTCAAACTCCCATCCTCTTTAAAGGTTCAGTCAACCTTCCACGTATCCCTACTCAAACCTGTTTCATCCAGTCCCCTGCTCCCCGCAGCCAGCTTTCATTCAATAGAAATCCATTCCTTCACCTACCCTGCTGTCTCCATGTCTGCACTTGGGTCCTGCCTAAACCCACCGTAACAAGAACCTAGCCATACAATGTGATAACTGTGGAGGTATTGTTGGAGCAAAACACCTGAGCACCTGTGACAGTGGAATTTGTAGTTAACACACGCACATGCACACACACACACACACACACACACACACACACACACACACACACACACACACACACACAGTAACATTACACTAACAAGTATAGGTTATGCTAGGTTATTCTCCTCAAACCATACACAAAGCTAGCTAGCTAACGTTAATAAAAGCTCATTTACACGGCAGAGTCTAACTTAACTTCTAAAAGAACGCAAAAACACATCTAGTAGCCTACTGCACAGACAACATATATGATCAATACTTTATTCATATTGTAGGGAACCAGTAAGTTAGCTGGTGAATGTCCCTGTTGCTGTTTAGAGACAAGTAAAAACAACATTTGGGGCACTGCGCTCAGCTGACTGAGATATGTGGCACTGAGATATGTGGCATGAAAGAGCAGCATTTGAGACGTGTTGCGGCAGATTCAAATTTCTAATTTTTTGGCACAATGTTTTTTGTATCACTGCAGTATACAGTATAGCAAAAATGTGAGCTTGTGAGTTTCTGAATTTGTGATTTATATGAAAGGATTTGTGCACATGCAATGAACAATTTGAGAAGCTATAACTGGTGTTGAGTTTGTGTAGGAGAAAAATAATATACAAGTTTGAAACTTTAAAAATATTCGTCTGTGACTTCTCATTTACTGATACACATGTGTGACTATTTCTTCAACTTCAACGACAAATTCCATTGTTACAGGTGCTTAGGTGTTTTGTTCCAATAATACTGTAATACTTCCACATTGAGCATAGAGCTAGTCGAATCTGAAACGTGGCTCCTTAAAGTTTATCATAAAGTTTCTAAAATATCAAAGTAAGTGTCTCTTGGTAGAAAAAATATTTTGAAAAGTAAACAAAAAAAAGTAAATCCTGACAGGACATGTGTTCTCATTCACCATCCGTAGCTATACCTTCTAAAGGAAATGTAATTTGAATGCAAAATATCATACAACCCGAGAAAGTAGCCGAGAACTATATATACGTGTATCATTGGCCCACCTTGGGCATTCATTCATCTCTGCCTCCACTTATTGCAGGGGGGTGTAGGTAGACGTCTTAAAGCCAAGACAAATAAAACCAAATCTGTCTGAGATTTGGACGAACTGACCCTTTAACTGTCTTAAATTCAGTGTTATATGGAACGAATTGCCTGTTGCAGCTGTAATTACTGGGGTTCCTTCACTGGCTACAAATCCTTATTAAGAACTTCACAGCACTTTTAATGCTCGAGGCTTAGTTTGTAAAGAGACACCTTATTTCCTTTCACCTTGTGTTTTACATTATACTTTTACTTTGCTGCAGGTGAAAAAAAAATAGTAAAATAATGTTAGTGATTTCTTGTGGGGAAATGAGCGCACACAAGTTGGAGTTCTGAATAATTGAGTTTCGTAGATTTTAACCAAAATTGTAGATGATCAAGTAACTGTATAATCATCCACATCGACCTTCACATCGGGCAGAAAATGTTCTCTTAATGTCTTCTGTTAATATTCAACAGTTACAAGGACATTTTCTTGGAAATATTCAGCAAAGAGTGGAACAATCCAAACTTCCAGTGGCTGTGTAGCTGACAGTTGACAGCTGACAGCTGACACGGCTGAGAACTAGGTTCAGGATAGTTTTTTTGGCCAAAGGAAAAACCAGTGGCCTCATCACATGTGTATTTTTCCAAATGTACATATGTATCCTATTATTTATTATACATACACGCCACATACTGGATGGAGGTCACAACTTTATTTCTGACACTTTTCATGCGAACACTTTGACAGCTTTCCCCGTATTTGAGCCTTTGGGTGTAGCCGTCATAACCATAAACATCATGGATGATAATGACCCTAAGACTGGCCTAACGCAACTGACCCATCTGAAATATATTTGTTGAAACCAGACGGTGCTACTCATGATTAAAGCTCCACAGTTTTGTTTATTGACTGATTTATGGATTATTTATGTTTACAGGTGGCGTGTAACAGGCGGTTAGCGGGTCAGCGTCCTTCAGCCTGTGTGCTGGAGGTTAGTGTAAAGGGAGTGAAGATCAGTTTGCAAGACCAGTGCCACTCTGCACGTAGGGTACGTGCACTACATATCTACCTACCAACCTCCATTCCTTCCTTCTTAAGTTTCAAACCTTTTTAAATCCAGTCACCTGCTGCATGTAATTATGATGTCGGCAATACGTTACTTTGCTGCAGTTAGGTGAGCACTGTATAGTGGCAATCAGCAGTACCTACAAGCTACATTGATATTAATATTGATGTCTACTCTGAGAAGTTGGATAAATATTACAGATAGAACAGACTTAAAACATTCAAAGTTGTACATCTCACTGTGTGTGGTTGCTATCAGGGGGACCAGTGTTTCCACTTCTTCCAGTTAAAGAACATCTCGTTCTGTGGCTGTCATCCAAAACACAGCAAGTGAGTCGGACCACTTGATCTAATCAATTTCTACACTTGCATGAGCAGGTTTGCCTCAACAAATATTTGTAAATGCACCTCTGAACTGTACATTTACTGAGTAATGCTGATAATTTCAATGCAGGTATTTTGGTATCATCACCAAACACCCTGACCAACAGCGCTTTGCCTGTCATGTGATGATGTCAGAGACAACATTACATCCTCTAGCCGAGTCTGTAGGGTAAGACCTATATGCTGTATTCTTTTCTATTCTGTTGTATACATAGTCTCTGCTATTAGATATGCATATCTGCTCAAGGGCAGTGGTAGAAAGTACTCTGAAAGTAACATGAAATACTTGACCTTCATTTGAGTATCACTGTTTTTTTGTGACTTTATCCTTCAACTCCATTACACAGGAAATACTGAACTGGCTCCACCATACTTCATGTACTCCCATAGGTTATATATTTTTAAAGCAAGAGTTACTTGAAACTTTGCTTAAGATTATATCTACAAAACATGTGATCAACTTATTAACAGGGAAGCGTATAAATTAAATACAATAACAGTATAAAAAGTATTTTAATCCATCTTGACCAGGTGCAGCATTGAAGGGCTGCTTACAGCTCAATGCATCAATAACCATGAGCATGTAA
This sequence comes from Cyclopterus lumpus, assembly GCF_009769545.1. Taxonomy (NCBI): domain Eukaryota; kingdom Metazoa; phylum Chordata; class Actinopteri; order Perciformes; family Cyclopteridae; genus Cyclopterus; species Cyclopterus lumpus. The sequence goes on from NC_046971.1 coordinate 24,780,185, forward strand.
TATAATGGTTTTAAAATGTCTGCATAATAAGTAGATTTTTTATTAGTCAAATGTCTTTATATCGAGCTATTGCTCCTTTTATTTAAAGATACTGTGGGGAGGAAAGCAAACAATGACACCACGCTGCTGGAGACGGTTTGAAACGACTTGTCTTTTGGGACGTAATTGTGTTAAAAACAAATGTTAGGTTGAGGTAACAACAGTCTTTTCTTCGTGACTTTTTCACCCGTGTATTATTCTATCTATCATTATATTATTTATTTTAAGATTATCTATAATGTCAGTCAGGCCAGTAGTTGTCAAGATATCTTGCTCTGTACCCAGTGAGAGTGTTGGATGTTACAACGTAACAGATGTGCTATCATCTCATTTTGTTTTATTCTCTTCTCTGTTGTCCCACAGGAGGGCATTCCAGCAGTATTACAAGGAGAACATTGGCTACTCCTGTCCCACTGAAGACATCTTCATTGAGTAACACCTCTCCCCCATCCACATTATGTATTGAATAATCAATATGTGCATGTAAGCTTGGTCTTACACAGCAAACTGGACCACTCATTTGTCTTTGTCAGAGTACTTGCATGGTGGATTTCGGTTTCTTACCTGCATCCAGTGATACTGCAAGTTGTTTCTTACTTTAACCATGTCACAATTTAAATACCTCTATGGATGGATTGGATCACATGAGATGTTCCATATACCGAGAACAAATGTGACATAAACCCTACCTAAATACAAATATGTGATTCATATATTTGACATGTAGATATTGGATGTAAAACCATATTGACAGCCTTCAGATTATGGAGTTAATTTAATGACATCAATGGGTGAACTGACATGTATAATAATGTAACAGTGACAGCTTTGGTAATTGATTAACCATGTAAGTAATGTATGAACAAAGTTGGTTAGCATGTGTGATCAAAGTTAGTTAGCAGCAATGTTAGCAGCTCACGGAGGTGGTTTAGGCACAGCAGTGCTTAAAGCTACTGTAAATGCTCATTGCAGCATGTGAACATGTGAACAATGACAATGTTTATCGTGTCAGCAGCTAACATCAGTTAGACACAAAGGCCAGCTGAGGCTGATGGGAATTGTTCATGAACCAAACTAGATGAAAAGGCAGCCGTTACAATTGATGTGAATCTCTGTAAAAGTCTATCTAATATATGTTAAGATATTTTAGTCTGTAAAAAATGTTGGACTTACTGACTGACATTGACATCAGGAAAAACCTCACCTGTTGGCTAATGATTTGCTGCTTTTCTCTGACATGTAATGGATAGTGAATATGTGTGTGTTTATGGACTGTTGGTCAGACAAGATAAACAATTTTAAAACATCACCATGAGCTCTGGGAACTTATAATCAACCTACTTTTTGACATTTCATAAACTGATTAATCAATCGAAACAAAACACTAATCAATTAAAAAAAGGTTCTTCACAACAATATCTAAATATTTGATCTGTTGTCACATCTGATGTCTTTGTGTGATGAATGCACTTCATGAAAAGGGTCTCTATGTGTAGCTTGAATTCTAGTTTATGTACATATGACAAACATCGTTATAACCCATTCTTACTTCTACTGACTGGTTTGTGCTCATTTTGATGATCACATGTGGTTAAACATTAAGCACTCTAAACTTGGGAGTTTCGATGTAAAGGTAGGACCATTTTGTTGACTAAAAGGAACATTTAGTTAGTAGTCACATTTTGCAACTAAGTTATGTATTCATTTAGGGAGGAGGAAAAGTAGCAAAACCTAGAAAGTTGTGTAAGATTTGTATGTAATATATATATATATATATATATATATATATATATATATATATATATATATATATATATATATATCCATCCATCCATCCATTTTCTGTTTTAGCTATCTAAATAATTGAAGAAAAGCATCTCCCTTAGTTAACATTCATCCTCTTGACCAAAATTAATTTCTAACAGTGAGTCTGCATGGATCAGCCATGTTAGTGATCATGAGCATTGTGTTCATTGGAATTCCAGTCACAGATATTTTGATGTGAATACAGTGTCAAATGATGTGAAACCAGTTCCAGGTGTTTGAGAGATGTACAGATGTTGCTGCATACACCAGCCTGTACTCAAACCCAGGTTAAGTTGCCTCAAAGGCAGCTATGTTCACCACACACTTGAGAATCTAAGAAGAAAGCAAGACTGCATGTTTATGAAAAGAGGGTAAATGGCTTTAGATTATCTTCTTACAACAATTTGAACATACACACAACTGATGGACCTGGTTGTTTCTCTGCACCAATGAGGACAGATTAATGTTTTTAAAATATATTTAAGAATTGATTCTGTATCTTATAACCCCTTGACTTGACAATCTACTCTTGAAGACATTTGGAGACGCTTTTAAGGTGCCTAATTTCTCTATTTTCTGCTTAATGTTCATTTTACAACAATTACAAACCCTGCAGGGTTTCTCTGGTTAAGCGATGAAATGTCCGTTTACTCTTTGTAATATCAAAGGCCCAAATGACGCTGTGCAATTTAGTGTGTGCAAAAGAACTGACTGCTGAGTAAGTGGATCACTGTGCAGTCATGTCCTTATTTTACCTGCTCAAATCTAGGACCAAATTGTGCTCAACTCAGCATGGAAAGTTATTTCTCATTTGACATAGAATTTGTTTCCTGTTTTCTTTTAGCTTGGATATATTTAGAGGGAAATACTGAACTTGGCTTTTTCATGATTTGGTTATCTAAGCAAGGGGAATTCATTTTAATGCAGTTCCTCCTTGTTTTTTCAGTCATTCGAAGAGTAGCTCCAGGCTTAAAGCTGCACCAATCAACACGTTGGATCAAATGATGATGTGCAATGTACAACGAGACACTCACAGTGATGAACCAGACAATGTTTACCCAACAATGCAGCAAAGCTCAGCTCTATGAAGATGTTGTGCTCATTGTTTTGCTTTCCAGCATGCAAACTATGCTCTTATCAACCTTTTTTTCTAAGAGCAACAGGAAGCTATTTTCAGCTAAAAGGCTCTGATAAAGCCACTGTGCACCCAGTATCAAACAGCTGACTGGAAAAGTTAGCAACTAACTGGTGAACATAGTGGTTTATTTAGCAGCTCTAATGAGCTGATGAAGACCAAAATAGAATTAAAAAGAAAGTGAATATTGGATTTCTCAGGCCATCTGAGACATGAATCAATACTCAGCGCCTGCCGGATATATAAAGAGACAAAAATTTGCAAACACGCTAAACAACACAGCTTTTATAGTATGGCAAAGTTGTGTTTTCAGCTTGTCCTGCTGCTTCAAGTAGCCTGAAAATCAATTAATGCAGCTTTAGATACAGGTTCTGAATGTTTTGACTGGAATTTCCAGCCAATCAGAATACATCTTCACAAGCAGTTGAACAATTTGGTAAACAATCTGAAATGTTTTGTCTTTCTGGTGTCGTGAAGACTGTTGAAATGTTGACCTCTGATGTCTCTAATCATAGGATTTAGGTATATACAGTCAATCTAGTAGTTTTGTAGCTGGATAATATGCCTCCCAAGATGGCTGCCATGGAATAGCTGACATCTCTGTGGAGAATTGTTTCTCCAATGATCTTGCTACTTTTGTAGCATAGGGAGGTTAGAAAATGCAAGGCAAAATTGACATCTTGACATCTGTGCAGGGCATGCAATTTCTGTCTGAAAATATTGGTATCGGTCTGCAAAGCTTGTATCAAATGAAGCCTTTACACAGGAAAACATTTGTATATCATGACCTGCCTTTCAGATAGCCATTGTCTATTTCAATAAATAGTTTGGGTGTTTTGAAGGTACTAATCCATAGTCAGTGTATTACACTGTAGATGGCGGTCAGCACATCCCCAGTTTGGAGAAACAAGCAGGAGCACCAACACAAGAGCAAAGCAATATACTGCAGTGGACAGCGCCAGCTGCACAATAGCCCTCTAAGAAAGGCACACCTAAAAAAAAATCTATATCCATTAAAGTATACGTTATATTTAGAGTATCTTCACTGCTTTATCTTGCCGTCAGACAGCCCTTTCTTCTAGGGGGAACAGAGCTGTTTAGCTGTCCACAGCATTACATTACTTTGCTCCAGTGCTGGTGCTCTTGTCTGCTTCTCCAATTTGGGACTATTGGATTAGTACCTCATACAACCCCACCTAAAAATGCCCAAACTATCATTCATTTTAGTTTGGTATACAATATTTCCATCATGCAACAGAAATTCGCCAACATTTAAACAGACAAGAATTTCACTACAATAGACTACAAATGTCACACTTCAAGTTGTTGTTTTTTCCTACAGGAGCAAACTAAGTGAATGAAAATAAATGGCAACCTGGAAGAAAGACAAACTATTCCAAAGTAGTGTACTATCCACCACATGCTCATTTCCATGCCAGCCATCCAAGGTGCACCACAGGAAGTTGTTCTGGTCCATCAGAAAGTGTCCTTTCTTTGTATTCCACTATTGTAATTCTAAAAGCATGGACATCTGCTGGACATGACTAATCAATATGGATATATCCTGTATATATACTGTATGTATGTATGTATGTTTTATAAGAGTTATCATTCTATGCTGTTGGTTTGACCAAAACCTGGGTGTAACACCGCATGATATCGATGTTGTAAAATGAAGAAGCACAGACAGGTAATGATGGTAGTTATTCTTGTCAATAAATCACATTTACAACTGCACTTAGAACATGTTCTTCAGTAGGAGCCTAAAGACCACCTTCAGTAAGTTTACCACATTCTTATTGATGATTCCTAACTGGACTTTGCTATGTATGAACTTGTTGGAGGACTAAACTTGAGCTACTGCCATTGTAGAGATTCAAAGATTTATTATTTAGTATTTACAACAGGCATATTAATATGGAGGGCTCTAGTTCCTTACTGCTGCTTTTATGGTTGAAAGGCATGACTGCTCGCTCGGTTTGTAGATAAATACAATGATGGAGATGGTTTTGCTTTTTCTAAGCCTTATATAGCAAATGGTATTTCAGTGTATAACAATGACTTCTTCATTTGTATAGTTCAGGAGTGGCAGACAATTTGGAAAGACCTGTTCAGCCTTCATTCAATACATTGTTCTAGTACTCACTCCCTCTATGTATTTCAAACAGTAGATACTTCATTTGGAGTAAACAATAAATGTTTAACATGATGCACACCTAAGATGCCATGGTTAGATCAGGAATCGTTCCATCTGGAGTGGTCCTGGTTGTGAAGAGAGTTGGACAAGGATCTGAATGATGGGATGTGGAGAAGAACTGGGCACTGATGTAATGGGGACTAGAGGTGAAGGGGCAGAGGAGTGGTGCAGCTGTTCATCTACAATGGCAGCTGACGCAGCAGAGAGGAGAAAAGTTTCAAAGTTTGACAATAACGATATGATTGATTTAGGAAGATTGTGGCAAGATCTGATTATTGCCAGCTCTGTTGTGAGAAATGGGAAATTACCATAAAATAGGGACCATAGTCACATGTATTTTCAGGGACAGAGCAGGCGACATTGACTCCTATTTAAAACAGATGGGCCCTATTTCTCTTACCTGGCTAACGTAGTGAGATGGATAATTTTCAGGATAAGATTACAAGTCAGGCTTATCGGTCAAAAATCACCTTAGCAACACATCAAAAATGTTGAACCTGCTCCAGCGCAGGCTCATTCAATCTAGCTGGATAAGCTGGCCACTCCCCCGGAAGAAAATGGCAGCTCCCTTCCTCATTGATGAAGGAGTGATATTAGTTAGATTAACGTTTTATAGGGAGAGAGTTCTCATCACGTCATGATGACTTCCTATACGAGTGCTATCCATTCTGCCCACAAGGAATCATTTATTAAAGACCTTCTGGAGCCTACATTGAACAGTCGGTCTCACAGACTGTATGCAGAGCGTTGTGGTACATTGTTGTACAGTGTGGTACATTGTGGTACATTGTTGTACAGTGTGGTACATTGTGGTACATTGTGGTACATTGTTGTACAGTGTTGAACAGTGTGGTACATTGTGGTACATTGTGGTACATTGTTGTACAGTGTGGTACATTGTGGTACATTGTGGTACATTGTTGTACAGTATTGTACATTGTGGTACAGAGTGGTACATTGTTGTACATTGTTGTACAGTGTTGAACAGTGTGGTACATTGTTGTACAGTGTGGTACATTGTTGTACATTGTTGTACAGTGTTGAACAGTGTGGTACATTGTTGTACAGTGTTGAACAGTGTGGTACATTGTTGTACATTGTGGTACATTGTTGTACAGTGTGGTACATTGTTGTACATTGTTGTACAGTGTTGTACAGTGTGGTACATTGTTGTACATTGTTGTACAGAGTGGTACAGTGTTGTACAGTGTGGTACATTGTTGTACAGAGTGGTACAGTGTTGTACATTGTTGTACATTGTTGTACAGAGTGGTACAGTGTTGTACAGTGTTGTACATTGTTGTACAGAGTGGTACAGTATTGTACATTGTTGTACAGTGTTGTACATTGTTGTACATTGTGGTACAGTGTTGTACATTGTTGTACATTGTGGTACATTGTTGTACATTGTTGTACAGTGTGGTACAGTATTGTACATTGTTGTACAGTGTTGTACATTGTTGTACATTGTTGTACAGTGTTGTACAGAGTGGTACAGTGTTGTACAGTGTTGTACATTGTTGTACAGAGTGGTACAGTATTGTACATTGTTGTACAGTGTGGTACAGTGTTGTACATTGTTGTACATTGTGGTACAGTGTTGTACAGTGTTGTACATTGTTGTACATTGTGGTACAGTGTTGTACATTGTTGTACATTGTTGTACAGTGTTGTACATTGTTGTACAGAGTGGTACAGTGTTGTACATTGTTGTACATTGTTGTACAGTGTTGTACAGTGTTGTACAGTGTGGTACAGTGGTGTACATTGTGGTACATTGTTGTACATTGTTGTACAGTGTGGTACAGTGTTGTACATTGTGGTACATTGTTGTACATTGTTGTACAGAGTGGTACATTGTTGTACAGTGTGGTACAGTGTTGTACATTGTGGTACATTGTTGTACATTGTTGTACAGAGTGGTACATTGTTGTACATTGTTGTACAGTGTGGTACAGTGGTGTACATTGTGGTACATTGTTGTACATTGTTGTACAGAGTGGTACATTGTTGTACATTGTTGTACAGAGTGGTAGTGTTGTACATTGTGGTACAGTGTGGTACATTGTTGTACATTGTTGTACAGAGTGGTAGTGTTGTACATTGTGGTACAGTGTCGTACAGTGTGGTACATTGTTGTACATTGTTGTACATTGTTGTACAGTGTGGTACAGTGTTGTACATTGTGGTACATTGTTGTACATTGTTGTACAGAGTGGTACAGTGTTGTACAGTGTGGTACAGTTCTGTACATTGTTGTACAGTTCTGTACATTGTTGTACAGTGTGGTACAGTGTTGTACATTGTTGTACAGTGTGGTACAGTGGTGTACATTGTGGTACATTGTTGTACAGAGTGGTACAGTGCTGTACATTGTGGTACAGTGTTGTACATTGTTGTACAGTGTGGTACAGTGTTGTACATTGTTGTACAGTGTTGTACATTGTTGTACAGAGTGGTACAGTGTTGTACAGTGTTGTACAGTGTGGTACAGTGTTGTACATTGTGGTACATTGTTGTACAGAGTGGTAGTGTTGTACAGTGTGGTACAGTGTGGTACATTGTTGTACAGTGTTGTACAGTGTTGTACATTGTGGTACAGTGTTGTACATTGTTGTACAGTGTTGTACATTGTGGTACATTGTGGTACAGTGTTGTACATTGTTGTACAGTGTGGTACAGTGTTGTACATTGTTGTACATTGTTGTACATTGTTGTACAGAGTGGTACAGTGTTGTACAGTGTGGTACAGTGTGGTACATTGTTGTACAGTGTTGTACATTGTGGTACAGTGTTGTACATTGTTGTACAGTGTGGTACAGTGTTGTACATTGTTGTACATTGTTGTACATTGTTGTACAGAGTGGTACAGTGTTGTACAGTGTGGTACAGTGTGGTACATTATTGTACAGTGTTGTACAGTGTTGTACATTGTGGTACATTGTTGCACATTGTTGTACATTGTTGTACAGAGTGGTACAGTGTGGTAGAGAGTGGTACAGTGTTGTACAGTGATGTACAGTGTTGTACATTGTTGTACAGTGTGGTACAGTGTTGTACATTGTTGTACAGTGTGGTACAGTGTTGTACATTGTGGTACAGTGTGGTACAGTGTTGTACATTGTTGTACATTGTTGTACAGTGTTGTACATTGTTGTACAGTGTGGTACAGTGTTGTACATTGTTGTACAGTGTGGTACAGTGTGGTACAGTGTTGTACATTGTTGTACAGTGTTGTACCGAGCAATGCCGAGCTGTTCGTAACTTGTATTTAGCGCTTAAGAAACTTATGGATGTTCATTACGTTCCCTGGCCATGTCCGAGTAAATGCAATAAAAGTTCTATATGGTCATCTCCACATACATGTATATACACATATTATCTACTCGTTCTGAAAGAGTTGAGATAGTTATTTTAGAGCAATTATCTGAAGAGTACTGAAGTCTGGTTTGAATTAACGGGATGGTTTGAGCGCGGATCAGCCTTTGAGAAACCAAGATAACCTGATGTCAATCATCGTGTTAATTTAAGCTGGATAATAGGACATTTGATCCACTTAGTTGAACCACGTACAAGAAATAGGGCCCTGGATTAAGATAAGCATAAATACAGTAAGATTGTTATTCACGTTCAATTCAGTTTGTATAGCCCCAAATCACAAATTACAAATTATCATCCCTGTCCCAGGACCTCACATCACATCAGGAAAAACTCCCAAAAAAACAGAAAAAAACCTTTCACGGGGAAAAAAGTGAAGAAACCTTCAGGAGAGCAACAGAGGAGGATCCCTCTCCCCGGATGGACAGATGCAATAGATGTCATATGTACAGATGAACAGCGTTACAGAGTTACATAAACACATTCAATGAATATGACGTTGGTGGTAATGATACCCGATTACACCATGTCAGTGATGACATGTTTAGCCGCATGTCATCATTCCGCTGCTGTTGTGGTGTCCAGCAAATGATGTGGGCTTCCCCTGGATGGACTGAAGTGTGATAGATGGAATGTGCACAGAATTAACAACAAAACAGAGTTACAATGACAGAACCAATAGCAGTAATAGCAAAATAATTATAATAGCAGTGGTTGTCAGGCAGGACCATGGCAGTAGCAGGACCACGGTCCAGGTACAACCATAATTCATGGAAGCCTGTAAGGCGAGAAAGCACAGAGACTCCGGGGAAGAAGCAAAGTTAGTAATGTGCATATTTATGGGACATGAATTTGTCAAGAAGGAGAGAGAGAAGAGGAGCTCATTGTATCCTAAAACATCCCCCAGAAAGTCTTAAGTCTATTCTTAAATGAGGTGACTGTGTCTGCCTCCCGGACTGAAAGTGGAAGCTGGTTCCATAAAAGAGGAGCTTGATAACTGAAGGCTCTGGATCCGTTCTATTTTTGGAGACTCTAGGAACCACGAGTAACCATGAAGTCAGTGAGCGCAGCTCTCTAGTGGGGTAATGTGGTACTATAAGCTCTCTAGTGGAGTAACAGGGTGTTATCAGCTCTTTAAGATAGGATGGTGCCTCACCAATCAAGGCTTTGTAGATGAGGATAAAGATTTTAAGTTATATTCAGAATGTTACAGGAAGCCAGTGCAGATAAGCTAATACAGGAGTAAAAGGATCACATTTCTTAGTTTGTATTTATTTTTTTATGAGGGAGTTAGAGAACATATCTTGATCAAAGATAACTCTGGGATTCTTTGCAGTGGTAATGGATGCCAGGGCACTGCCATCTAGTGTAACTATATCATAATTTACATCTGCGGTGTTCAGCATCATGGTTTTTACAGTATGTCAGGCCTGAATGTAGTGAGGGAGGAATGGTAAGCATTCTCATTACATAGTCAGAGAGGAAGTTGGCGAAGCTATCTCTCAAGTCCCAGATAACCACATGGCTTGGGGATATCCTACCAAACAGATGCATCACTGAAAACACATCACCGCCCTGTGGGTGTAATTGTCAATTTAAAATCACACCTAAAATCAAAGTGGAAAATATTAATCACAGCTGAGCTGATCAAACTCAACAACTCATAATAAGCATCAGTAATGTGTAATTATGCACTCCAATAGACACTGTGAGGCGAGAAGCCACAAAGACTCCGGGGAGGAAGCAGAGTTAATAAGGTGCAATGGAGAGATGTAAATTCGTCCAAAAGGAGAGAGAGAAGAGGAGATAGGTGCTCAGTGTATCCTAAAACATCCCCCAGCAGCGTATAAGCCTATAGCAGCATATCAAGGGGCTGGACCAGGGCAAACCTGATTCAGCCCTAACTATAAGCACTATTAAAGAGGAAAGTCATGTGGTGACTGTGTCTGCCCCCCGGACTATGCTCTCCCCCTGGAGGTCATTTTGTAGGACTCTGGTAGTGCTCTCTCTGTTCCTCCTCACACCAAAGAGCACCGGTCATGCTGCTGGGTTGTTGCCCTTCTACGGCCCTGTCCATCTCTCCTCCTGTACAGGCCCGTCTTCTGGTATCTCCTCCACGCTCTTGAGACTGTACTGGGAGAAACAGCAAACCTTCTTGGGGCGGCTTGACTACCTGTAAACCTGCATATACTGCAGGTACCACCTCACGCTACCAGTAGTGACAAGGGCACTAGCAAAATGCTAAACTCAAGAAAAATCAGCCAGGAAGGATAAGGAGAGACAAATGGTCTGTGGACAACACATTTAATGTGACGTTGTCGCTTTACTGCTTTATTCTATTATTTACACAATTATTTTCTTTCTTAGATAATTTTGATTGTTGTTATGTTTCATCTATTGTACTGTTTGATCAACTCTTACATTAGTCTGTCTTGCTTTGTTGGGTCTTTCTGTTGTTTTATTGCCTTGCTTTTGCTACTTTGGCTGTCAAAGCAAATTGTAAAGGTGCTATATAAATAAAGTTATTATTATTATTATTTGCACAAAAGCAGGTGAAATTGAAATTCCTAACTGGACAGTTCTATATCCTAGAAGTTTAATTTTAATTGATGATTTAATTTATTTTATTTACAAGAAACTCTTAAGGCCAAACACAACTGCAACGTCAAAGATAAGGGTCAGTGGATGCTGTTTAGAACAAATAAATCCAATATAACCACAAGAGGGCCATTAAAAGGAAGAGCTACACTAATCTAGCTAAAAGAGACCAAATACAAACAAAAACCTCAGTAACTGAGTCAAAAGGAGTAAACAGTGAACACAGATGAAACGGCGCCCCGGGTCACACGGTTGTTAGACCCAATTCACTCTGTGTTATTGTTGTAAGAGGATGTGAGGTCAGCTTTTCTGCAGATATATTCACACATTAATGTCCAGTGTTGTGGCCACCCTTACGGGAAGGATTTCAAGCAGCAGAAATGCTTTACATTCACCCAGAGTGTAATGAAAAGGTAGGTAGGGTTGCAAAGAAGTGTAGCCTTTTATCAAATATCAAGCATTTACAATCAGTAATTCTACCCTCAAGATGACAGGTTCCTATCTTTTATTCCAGTCACTCTGTAAAACCAGCAATGAGACCTGCTTTGTTTTGCAGGTCTCATTGCATAATAACATACAGTACTTAAAACTACTATTGTATTGGTGTTTCACTATGGTATCACTAACATGGCAACAACAGAAATTCAGGTGCAATTATAAATACTTTGAAATGGAGTATACACTGGAGTGATACTGTTGATATTGACCTTGGTTATACTGCTCAAAGTAATATCATTACTGCCAATTAAAACAAACATTCGGTTTGGTAAGATTACAGTAAACTACAGTTTTTCAGACTTCAGATGGAAGGTGACATGTCACAGATTGGTGAAAGATTAGAGGTCAGTTTTCAGAGGAGTCCGTCTCTTCCGTGGAACCATCGCTTTCCACCTCCATCTTCCTCCTGTGGTGGATGTTCCTCCTGGGGGAAGCCCTCCTCTGCACCTCCTTCAGCCCCCCCACCGCACTGCCGCTGCTGTTGCTGCTGGGACTTACTGAGATCTGGGCAATTCTGATCAGCACCGGAAAAGGAACGAGATATTAAGAGAAGAAAGGATGATAGCAGAAGTGAGAACATGTACATCAAAGAGGACAGGAAGTAAAGGACAGACAAAGGAAATGAGGACAATAAAATGACCAAATAGAAGAAGGAAAGAAAAAGAAAAGCTGTTCAAATATATTTAATGTATTTGTAACAGGTGTTGAAAGGACCGAAATGCAATACGACGGAGACAGTATAGTGAGTGGAGAGCAAGAATTTATTCATGCAGAACACACCGCAGGAAACAGACAGGGAAGCAGGAATCTCGGGGTCGGCTACAGAGGACTATGGTGGTTACCAGGGCAGAGGCAAGGTGGAGAAGTCCAAACAGGCATGGTCGTACCGGGGGGAGAGGCAAGGTGGAGAACAGTGCTGAATGGTCTGGCATAACACAGAGAACGATCTGGCAGTGACTGAGTGAAGCTGGGTCTTATATGCCAGAGGGAGTAGGCGCAGCAGAGTGGACAGGTGAGAGTGATGGGCGACTGTGGTTAGCAGGTCGGTCTTTCAATCAGGGGGTTGGCGGTTCAATCCCCGCCCTAGTCGATGTGTCCTTGAGCAAGACACTTAACCCTGAATTGCTCCCTGTAGCTGTGTCTACGGTGTATGATGTAACATGATTGTAAGTCGCTTTGGATACAAGCTAAATCTAAATCTTACATGTCATTTAGTAGCTAAATTTAGTAGCTAAATGACATGTAATTGTAATTGATGGACGAGATGGGTGTGACTAACAGGTGAAAACTACCATGTGCACTGAATGAGCTGATTAGGTGAGTGAGAGACAGAGTGGGGAGAATGGAAGCTAAACTGTGACAGTATTTGTGTATTATGATACAGTTTACACTGTATGTGCTCTCACAGTTTGTCCAGTTCCTGGTCCATCTCTGGATCGATGAGAAACTCCGCCATGCTAGGTAAGGCTCCTGCAGAAAGAGAACATTCGACTTTTTAAAGCATAGTCCCCGAATGTGTGTGAGATCTAATGATTCTGTGTCATTTTAAAGTGAACACAGATAATTGTCGCCAACTCTGCAGCTCTAGATTCTAGATTATTGTTTTGGTTTTACAGCCCATTGGCTGTTTGGTTGTTCAGTGTCAACTCTCTCATCAACCCCTGTAGCCAGCTGTTTGTTTCTCTGATAAACACACTGCCCCACAGACAAACTAAATGAGCTGTTGGCTGGTGAATACAATGGAGGATTTAGCAGTTTAAGAGACAGATATATATATATTTTTTAGGAGAGACCAAAATAGAACTAAAAGAGAGTGAATGCTGGTCTTCCATGCATGAGATGAACACACTATTATAATTAGGCCACATAGCATATAAAGGATCAGACTTGAAACTACTAGTGAACAAATAAGCATTACTGGAAGTCCAGCTTAACTAGGAGCTCTTGTCTGTCAACAGTTATTGAGTGAACTCAATCTCAAGTATGTCTACTAAATTGGATGTTTACTATTAGAACTGATGGACTAATTGAACAAACTGTTAAGTACTAGTTCATTTAACTTGTAATTCATAAAATGACAGTGGTCACTCATATTTGGATGTTAAACAAGTTTATATGTTGTATAGTGCATTAATATTGTTACAGTGTAATGTAGACTGCAAAGAACTGAACCAATGACCCAAAAACATTTTTAAAAAATGTCCGAAGGATACAGATTTATAGAATGGTAGAAAGTAACATCAGACTGGAACATTTGAAAGATTATCTTTGGGCTTACAGTCTTTGAGTAAATGTCAGTAGTAATACTCCGACTGTGTAATGTTAAACCTACCAATAGTTTGGTTGATAGTCTCGTGTTTAGCCAGGCTCATTAGGAAGCTGTCGTAAGAGACTCTGTTAGTCTGTCCAAGTACTTCCCTCATACAGGACCTGGGAGGATGACTTCACACAGGGACAAAACACTACGGGGTCAGATCACTCTCAATATTAATGAATGCACACAGAAAGATTCACAAATGTATTTCTTGATTTATATAGAAATGACTCTCGCCATTAAAATATTGTTTTCAATGCACATGTAAATAGTTATCATTATATGTAAATGTAAACAAAAAACACATGTGAAAAAAAATGTCATTCACAAATATACATCAGATGCACGGACTAATATGTCTTGTTTTAAATAAATATAAAGAAATCCACAAATACATGTATTTAAAAGGATTGGCTATTTCCATCCAAAACAAATGTGGCGCTTGTAACATAGCTTATATACAGTATTATTATTTACTCAGTTTCACTACATTTCTGGTCAGGTCATCATCAACACATGGTCCGTCTTTAGTTATAATCATGTTATTTGACGGTGGTATAAATATAATGGGGATGGGCGTTGCCCTGACATCGGGGTTAAGATCTGTCTCTTGTCCCGTGTGCTGAGAGCAACCTGCTGCTTCCTCAGCCCGACCTTCAGTTTGACTGTCAAACTGAAGGTCGGGCTGAGGAAGCGTATGTAATTACACACTCTCCGTTATTCCAACTGCATACTCATCTTCACTATTGCAGTTGTCAAGGAAGGATAGAGGAAAGGAGGACAGAAGACAGGAGGACAGAATGATAGAGGACAGAAGACAAGAGGACAGGAGGAAAAGAGGACAGGAGGACACAAAATATGAGGACAGAAGGATAGAGGACAGGAGGACAGAAGACAGGAGGACACAAAATATGAGGACAGAAGGATAGAGGACAGGAGGACAAGTGGACAGAAGACAAGAGGACAGGAGGAAAAGAGGACAGGAGGACACAAAATATGAGGACAGAAGGATAGAGGACAGGAGGAAAAGAGGACAGGAGGACAGAAGACAGAAGGGTAGAGGACAGGAGGAGAGAAGAGAGGAAGATATAGAACAGGAGGATAGAGGACAGGAGGATAGGAAGACAGGAGGACAGAAGACAAGAGAACAGGAAGACAAAAGACAAGAGGACAAGAGGAAAGGAGGAAAAGAGGACAGGAAGCCAGGAAGACAGAAGGAAAGAAGAGAAGAGGACAGGAGGACAGAAGACAAGAGGACACAGGAGGACAAGGGGACAGGAGGATAGGAAAACATAAGACAAGAGGACAGGAGGAAAAGAGGACAGAAGACAAGAGGACAGGAGGAAAGACGACAATAGGACAGGAGGAAACGAGGACAGAAGACAAGAGGACAGGAGGAAAGAAGACAATAGGACAGGAAGAAAGAAGACAATAGGACAGGAGGAAAGAAGACAATAGGACAGGAGGAAAGACGACAATAGGACAGGAGGAAAAGAGGACAGAAGACAAGAGGACAGGAGGAAAGAAGACAATAGGACAGGAGGAAACGAGGACAGAAGACAAGAGGACAGGAGGACAGAAGACAATAGGACAGGAGGAAACGAGGACAGAAGACAAGAGGAAACGAGGACAGAAGACAAGAGGACAGGAGGAAAGAAGACCATAGGACAGGAAGAATAGGACAGGAGGAAAAGAGGACAGAAGACAAGAGGACAGGAGGAAAGAAGACAATAGGACAGGAGGAAAAGAGGACAGAAGACAAGAGGACAGGAGGAAAAGAGGACAGGAGGAAAGAAGACAATAGGACAGGAGGAAAAGAGGACAGAAGACAAGAGGACAGGAGGAAAGAAGACAATAGGACAGGGGGAATATAGGACAGGAGGAAAAGAGGACAGAAGACAAGAGGACAGGAGGAAAGAAGACAATAGGACAGGAGGAAACGAGGACAGAAGACAAGAGGACAGGAGGACAGAAGACAATAGGACAGGAGGAAACGAGGACAGAAGACAAGAGGAAACGAGGACAGAAGACAAGAGGACAGGAGGAAAGAAGACAATAGGACAGGAAGAAAGAAGACAATATGACAGGAGGAAAAGAGGACAGAAGACAATAGGACAGGAGGAAAGAAGACAATAGGACAGGAAGAAAGAAGACAATAGGACAGGAGGAAAGAAGACAATAGGACAGGAGCTTTAATCTAATTCTTCTGACTTCAATTTCACATGTTTGGGCCTCTCCTACCATCCACGTCTCTTCTTGTCCTCCACTGACCAACTGCCTCACTGATATTAAATCATGGATGCAAACCAACTTCCTTAAACTCAACTGTGATCAATCTGACATGATGATCATCGGTCACAAATCCCTCCCTCTGGAACTCTCTTCCCAAACTCATCCACTGATCTTTCTATATTAAAATCTCAAATCAGAACCCACCTTGTTAGAACTGCTTTAAATGTTTGACTAATGTGTTTTTAGTGTAGAGCTCTTTTATGATGATTAATGAATGAATGTTTCTAAAGTGTCTTTCAGAATTTTGAAAAGCGCTATATAAATAAAATGTATCATTATTATTATTGTGAATACTATGCACACTATAATATCACAGTTTCTAGATGATGTCTGGTTCCAGTGGGTGAGGACTGGAGTGTGTGTGTGTGTTCTACCTGCATTTGAACCTGTCACACAGGGCATCAATACACTGAGCCAGAGTGGACGGTTCCACTCCGTCCTGCTGCTGCTGCTTCTCCTTGTCGTTCTCCTCTGCAGCCACAGAGGGGAGCCGCTCGATGGAGGTGGATGTGGGGACGATGACGGTGTTCGGACTCTTCCCTGCTAACAGATCCTGGTAGATCATCAGCACGCTGTCCAGGAACTCTGTTAACATTGCATTTCCTCATAGATTCAATATCAGATTTACATTTTATATGACTTCATATGGCTCACTTCTGATAAGAGTATTCCTTACACACTAATGGTAGATCATTTCTTATTTTTATATCAACTATTTGAACATAGAAATCCTTCCATTGTGCAAGAGTTTTCTCTTCGTCAGGCAGTTTTACCACATAGTAGATTAAATAAGCAATCCATAAGGAAAATATGGGACATTTGTATCACATTACACTTACTATATAGTCTTAAAGACAAACTGTTTGAATTAAATTATATTGAGTAAGAATTTAAACATTTAACATACAAAACTACATATTTTCTCTCTTACCTGTAGTGCTCAAACTAGATTGTTTTGGTCATGGCTGTACGCATTTTTTTTTTTTACAAAAGCTGAGCTTACTAGGGGTCACACACACACACACACACCCTGAAAAATGTAAGGGTTAAGGCTATTCCCGGATATAAATATGTTCACTTTAAGATGTTTGGAGAGAAATAGCAATAGCTTCAAAACCATGTCAGTTGGCAGTAGCATAAATGATCTGTCAGGCAGATATACATGAGAATCAGGCTCACTGTTACAATGAATCTTCCACATTACAATCTGAAAAAATAGAAGAGCCTAAAATCATCAGGAAACGTGGTCAAATTAATGTGAACCATGTTTCATTAAAGTGTTTAAAGTAAAAGGCTAAATATGTCTTTTTTTATTTTGGGGTGAACTTTCCAATATCACACTCCCATGTTAGTAATAGTTACTTCCAAACTGAGGGAACTGAATGTATACTGTACACAGCCATATGAAACATTAGCTGTTATTGTACCTGGGTAGTAGAACTGCAGCTGGAGGGCATAAAGGAAATCAGAAAAAGACATCAGACAGTCGATGGCATCGTCCATCAGAACAATTCTACAGGACAAGAGAAGACAAGGAGATGTCCACAGTTTATACCAGTCTTCTGTCAAGCAGATAAGTCCAGCGTAACATGTCAATGAAAAAACTGTATGCTCATAAAAACCAAAATATAGGAGTGGCATGCAACACAATCAAATACAAAAAAGGTTCTGAAGACAATGAATGATCATATTTTCTTGTTAGAGTTGTTGTAATATATTGCATTGGCATGTGCAGTATACAGAAGTATACACTGAACAAAAATATATACACTTTTGAAATAAATTCAAATAATAATAATATTTGGGGCGACTATGGGTCAGTGGTTAGCATGCCCATCTTTCAATCAAGGGGTTGGCAGTTCAATCCCCGCCCTAGTCGATGTGTCCTTGAGCAAGACACTTAACCCTGCATTGCTCCCCGTAGCTGTGTCTACGGTGTATAATGTAAAGTGTCTTTGAGTATCTAGAAAAGCACTATATAAATTAAATGGATTATTATTTATTATTAATAATAAAGGTTTTATTAAGATAAAACTGAATATTTTAGAGTGGCCTTTTATTGGGACCAGCCCAAGGCACACCTGTGTAAAACAAATCCTGCTGTCCATCAGCATCTCACTAACACAGATTTGTTCAGAGCAATAAGCCTTTTGTGTGAATCCAAAAAGATATTTTAGTTAAACTGATACTGAAGTATTGCATTTATATTTTTGTTTAGTTTACCTACATGATCGGGACTTGTTCTTTAACTCCCACGTGAAGCAAATCTCAAGGACTGCATTTTTTCATCTACTTAACATTTCAAAAATCAGGCACATCTTGTCTCAAAAAGATGCAGAAAAGCTGGTTCACGCGTTTGTTACTTCTAGACAAGATTACTGCAACTCCTTATTATCAGGCTGCTCTAATAAATCTCTTAAATCCCTCCAGTTGATCCAGAATGCTGCAGCTCGTGTACTCACAAAAACTAAGAAAAGAGATCACATTACTCCAGTATTAGCTGCTCTGCACTGGCTCCCTGTAAAATCAAGAATCACATTTAAAAATTCTCTTTTTTGGAACTAGCTTCCACTTTCAGTCCGGGAGGCAGACACAGTCACCTCATTCAAGAATAGACTTAAGACTTTCCTGTTTGATAGTGCTTATAGTTAGGGCTGAATCAGGTTTGCCCTGGTCCAGCCCCTTGATATGCTGCTATAGGCTTATAGGCTGCTGGGGGATGTTTTAGGATACACTGAGCACCTATCTCATCTTCTCTCTCTCCTTATGGATGAATTTACATCTCTCCATTGCACATTATTAACTCTGCTTCCTCCCCGGAGTCTTTGTGACTTCACGTCTCATAGGGTCATTGGACCTGGAGGTGTCTGATGCCTCCTGCCTCCTGCCGTGGCCCTGCTGGTGCCCCACCTTTCTTCCTCCTTCTGTTTCATGGATTGTTGAGGTCTGGATCGTGGTCCATGCCTACTACTCATTATTCATACATTTCTGTCATATTCATTGAATTTGTTGTAACTCTGTAACGCTGTTCATTCTGTACACATGACATCTATTCTTCTGTCCATCCGGGGAGAGGGATCCTCCTCTGTTGCTCTCCTGAAGGTTTCTTCACTTTTTTCCCCGTGAAAGGTTATTTTTGGGGAGTTTTTCCTGATTCGATGTGAGGTCAAAGGTCAGGGATGTCGTATGTGTACAGATTGTAAAGCCCTCTGAGTCAAATTTGTAATTTGTGATATTGGGCTATACAAAATAAACTGAATTGAATTGAATAATGATGACTACGCTGTACTTTAATATGTATTGAGTGGCCATCCTATTTGCTCTAAAGCATGTACCTCATACTAATTGAAAATACATATTTTTGTTGTGGTAACCAAACAACATTAAATGTGTGTCTGTGCACTGACCTGGCTGCATTCTGCACCATCTCCAAGGGGAAGTCTGGACACAATAACTGCAGCAGCGACCTGTACTCCAGCATGGACAGTAAGTCTGGAATACAACTCATTATAGTTACACAATAGACAACAGTGACGCACAGATTTCAATGTTAAGAACAGTCAGGCCACCCAAGTCAAGTTTAGTGGTTTTTACACGTCAATGAATTATTGTTTGGACACGTATGACAGTACACTACTGTATATTAGACTTCTAATTATTCATTATTAACAGTCTGTAATAACTAAGACGCTCTTATGTAATTACATACACAAAACCTTATATAGAGAAAGGGTGAACTATTTAATGACCATACCAATAAAACTAATAAAAACAGACCAAGCTTCCATTTGAATCGTCTCTGGCTCTCACTGACCTCCGCTCTTGCCGATCTGTCTGTAGCATCTCCAGAAGACTCTGATGAAGGAGGCTCTGTTATGGGGAGTGGCCCTGATGTAGTTATATTCTCTGAAGAGCACGTGGTTACTGTTCTTTACACTGCTGAAACTACAAACATGCACACACAGAGGAATTCATTAAAAAAAGAAGAAATCCACCTCAAAATCCATGTAATCTGTTGGATACGAAATGAAACACAAGATGCACTACATGTTGTTAACTTCCACCCACTCTCTCAGATATGACAGTTGTGCTTTTAAAACTCGTTTTGTAGCGACATCTCACGGTTCAGATTACAGTCGCTACGTACTGTGCATTAAAGCCAAAAAGTGAACAAGACACGTATGCATCCCTGGCTCCCTGAGTGTTTTATTGTACACATGTATATTGTGAATGAAACACATTCTCATATAATAGCACTGTTTTAGTATACATTTCCCACAAAAGAAACTACAATGGCAACTGAATGATTGTGATTATACTGTACACCTATTAATTCTAGTTACCTTATATTTTGTACTTTTCCAATATTATCTTTGAGGAGATTTGCTATTCCAAATGCTTTTTTATTACCCTCCCAAAGCCTACATCCCCGGGCCAGAGGAACTATGAGACTAGCTGTGTGTTGAGTGTGACATACTATTCAGCAAAGTAGCGGATCACACCGAACTGGCTGTATTCCTCTTTATGCTCCAGCAGCTGGGTCACTGCGTCACTCAGGTAGAACGACACATCACTGTCGGCTGTGACGGAAACAGACACACGATCATACACGCGCAGGAACAAAGACACGCACGCTGTCCACTGACGAGATGATTAGATAGCTCACGGCTGCTAGGTAATGCAAGTATACAGCAACGACAAGGAGCGAGCACGTGACCTACCGAGGTACTCGTCATCCGGGACGGTGGAATTAAAACGGTTCCTTCGGGCCATCCTTTCAGGAGAGGACGCGGAAGTGAACATGAATGACCTGAATGGAGCGAAGTGTGTGCACAGTTAAACGCATGTGATCTCGGTAGCATTAGGATTGCGCCACCACAGCACCGGCCGCCCTCAACATGGATGCGTTCTTAATATGGTGGGCTGGGGCTTCCATGGAAACAGCGGGATGTTGTGAGTTACATTCATGAAATGCCCCCGAACAACATAGCACACAAAGGTTCCATTGCTATTTCAACATAATAATGATACTAATACTACTAATACTACTACTAATAATAATACTCATCATTATTATTATTTAATGTTTAGCTCTATTGTCTATCGCCGTTGTTTTGTTTTAGCGCTGTTAAAGCACCATTATTAGTGGTCCGTTTTACTGATGTATTTGTCTTCACCTTTGCCGTCAAGGACGTCCCAACATCTGGATGAAGGGTCAGCCAGAGTGACGCTGACAGACACAAGTAGTAAAGCTACTGTGATGGATTTGTGGTGCTGGAAATACAGTCACCCATTTTTTTAAAGGGGGCTCACGGCTAAATTATCGCAAATTCATCATCATCATCATCATCATCGCAGCATGCAGGTTTTGGTCAGCTAGTAACGGAAGTGCGACGGTAGCTTACCTTAACGTTAAATAAAAAGGATGAACGTGGTACGGCTGCTGTTTTCCACACGTTTTTAGACACAGCGTGTGTGCGGCCCTTTTTACATCTGTAATGATGACAGGTCCTTTCTGGCTTTTTTTTTTTTTTTTTTAAATCAATAAATGTGTTAGAAAATGTCTTTTGTGTAAATTATTTTGCTCTTTTTTTCTAGGGAAATGTAACTTTCTGAATCTGGCAAGTATTTGAAACGTATTTGAATTTTCATCAGGTTTCTCTTCATAAACAATTATAAATGAACACGAGGAACACTTTTGAGATTACAAAAATGAAATGGAACCTATTTTACAAATAGTTTCCTGGAGCTTTCAGTGTCCATGTTGCAGGCTGTTATATGTTTGTAGCTCCCTGAAGCAGTTCATGTCCAGCTGAAGGCAGAACACCTTGCACTCCTCACACATCCAGGGAGTGCTGTTATGGCACAGAATACTCTCTGTCTGTCCCAGGCTGGCCTTCTGTCTGTTCTTTCCCCATTGTCCTT